>NW_025110270.1:32889-117879 GCF_011392965.1 Frieseomelitta varia
ATCTGCGGTTTATACTTTGTCAAAGTTGAAAGTTGAAACGATCGATATTCGTTCTTACGAAGAGAAACTTATGGAAAGTACGAATAGAATAAATGGTACAAATGGTACAAAAAGTACAAATGGCAGAAAACTTACAAATAGTAGAAAAATAAAAGAGTCACAAACAGAACAAAGGGACAAAGACGATTCCCGTGAATTCGACATTCTGCTGACTCGATTAAAATTATAGACTTAAAACTATAGTCTGTTGCGATACAATTAGCGAGGCTAAACGAAATCATTTCTCAAAAATCTGCAATTTATACTCTGTCAAAGTTGAAAGTTGAAACGATCGAGATTCGTTCTTGCAAAGAGCAACCAATGGAAAGTGCAAATTGAATAAATGGTACGAATGACCAGAAAACCTATGATAAACAAATAATAGAAAACGTACAGGTAGAAGAGATAGTTGCGAGGGAAAGAAGAAGGGGTGAAGAGAGACGGAGACGTTGCCGAAATGAATTGGAAATTCCATAGAACGGTGGGGGCGATTTCGGTGAATCCGAAGCGATATCCTGGCGACTCGAATGGGGTAGAATTAACGACTCGCCTTGACGCTAATGCGCCGCCACGAGGCTCTCCGCCGATTGTTCGTGACGCAGGCCTCGCACACACGTGTTGTGACTCAGAAATGATAACCGATGATTTATCCGTGACAGGCTGCAGGTACCGCGGATGGATTATCGTTCTGATTGCAAAGTATGAAATAATTAGGGAGCGGACCGTCGACCATCCATCATTGAGCAACGATGGCCGCTTGTCAGGCGCCGTTCATTTATCATACTCGCTCACCCGTCACCCTCTTCCTATTCCCATCGCATCGGCAATGTTCCATTGTTCGTATATCGGACGTAACTGTCCGTTACTGCTAATTACCTCCTGCCCCTGCGAAAGATTACGCAGTCAAGGTATCAAACGTATTAACGTGCATATATACCCTCTAGCCAGCCAGCCAGGCCTAGAGACTCTCTACACCACCGCTCTGCTCTCTCACTCCACTCGTCCATGCATGCGACGCGTTGGCTTAGGCCACCGAGCAACGACTCCATTAACCGTGTTTACTTGGCCAAAGATCTCGCCTATCGGTCAAACTGTACACAGTGTATGGATGCTGTCGTGTACGCCGCGACGCTTTGTCGCACGCGAATGCATTTCGACAATAATCTAGCCGCGCAGTTAACTTGTCACGCGAGAGAGAGAGAGAGAGAGAGAGAGAGAGAGAAGAGAGGCTGCGCAGTCCTTTGTCACTCTCGTCCTTGTCCCTGTTGTGTGTGTTTTCTGTTTCGTTGAACAATCGGTACGGGTTCACGGTACGCTCCTAGAACGTGCCGTTACCGCGTGATTTTCGGCGACCGCTCGATTCTATTTCGAAAGTTTTCAAGAGTTCTGCGATCTCTGGCGTTTCTGCAGACACGAGCAAATTTTTTAATCGACAGTTATTCGGTATTCAAATGTTTCTCTTGAGCTGAGACATCATTTCTTGACGTGCGTCGGGTTGATACTTTTTTTTTTTTACCGATCGAATGAATGAAAAGAACATGTTTGAAAAGGTGAAACCGACTTTGAAATCTCTCCGGTTGAGAAAAAATTAACTCTGTATTGAACTTTCAACACTAGTTTAATAATAAAAAGTATAGAATATAAAAATATATTTCATCTTATAAAATTTTACTGCATAATATACTTAAAATGGGACTCAGGCCACTTTCAAAATAAAAATTATCATTCCGTCAACCAGCTAATTTTCTGTGTACAAAATCTTAGCGATTTTAAATATATTAGTTGCAATTTGTTTAACCTCTTGCGCTGGAATGACATGCCACGCACGTCAAGAATTTTTTGTCCCAAAATTGCAATATTTTCTCAGTTCTAGGTATATTTAAGTATAACCCTAGATATATTTAAGTATAACCCAGGCAAAGCAAATAATAAACACTACTTCTCAATAATTTCTATCCAGTAATACCAGAGTACCAAAGAGTTCAAAAAGAAAGCGACGATTTATTATATACGGTTTGGTCACTCGTTATGGTCCGCAGCGCAAGTGGTTAAAAATGAAAAGACAACATAGAAATAGCTTGGACTCGGGCCACTTTCAAAATAAACGGCTCATATCTAACATCATACAAACCTTTCTCATACGAATTTGCATCGAAAATCCTCATTCCGTGTCATGCCAGACGCAATTTTTCGTTCGTAGCGATCGACAAACTACAGACAACTGTAAACTTAACCTTTTGCGCTAGTAACTGATTGCGGACCATAACGAGTGACCAAACCGTACACAATAATTCATCGATATATCACTGGATACAAATTACCAAGAGGTAATAAATTTATTATTTGTTTTGCCTGGGTTGTATTTCAATATACTCAAAGCTGATTGTGAGAAAATATTGCAAGAGATTAACTCCTTGCGCAGGTAGCTAATTGCGGACCATAACGAGTGACCGAACCGTATACAATAATTCGTCGCTTTCTTTTTGAATTCGTCGATATGATATCACTGGNTCTAATATCGACTGGAACTTCCTCTAATATTTCGTGTAAACACGTGCTCAAAAAATCAACGTACTTTGTGCCTGTTAGTTTCCCATCAAGCAAAGAAAGGTCCAATTAAAAATTTATCAATTACTCCTGCCCATTTAAACTAAACTAGTGTTGATGTCTTGAATGCAGAATAATATGTGGGTGTTCTTCATCCCAATTATGGTTATTCTGAAAATTGAATATATCATCCCAGATAAAACTAGAGCTTACTAGAGTTTGCTCTGTTTATAAAATTCATTATGTCTCATAAACGAAGACAGATAGGACATACGTTTGTATGACTTTTTTTCATTATTTTTAGGCGTACAATCAGCTTCCACAAGTTACGAAACACCCTGTATATATGTATATATAATATATATGTATATATACCATCTTGACCAGAATTTAAGAGATGTTCCCCTAAATCACAACCAAATACACGTTCCTTCAGAATCCCTGACTGCTTCAATCGTCTTCTAGACGGTCTATTCAGTATAAACGATCTGAAAAAGGCGATTAACTTCCCGTGCTTTCTAAGCACCGGTTTCACGGGTAACTTCGATCTAACTGTCGTTGACACGGTCAGATGCCGTGGTACTTTATCTCCGATCACAGCCACACATTCGGCTGGGAAAAAACCGACTGCAAATCCGTGCTTCCCACGCCACCATGTACTTTCCCCTGGAGGAGGCATATCTATTACGGAAATCATGTCCCCGACCTGAAATTTATCAATATCCCCATGTTAAAATCAAAATTTTGGTTCCTTCTTTCCTCTTTCTTTTTACTGGCTCTTACAAATTCTTGTAGAGTAGACTGTAGATATTTATTCAAATCAATACTTTTGTGTTATATTATACTGGACATATTTATTTCTAATTAATTGAAATCAATTTTGTTCATTTTTTTTTCTTTTTGCTTTTACTAGTCAAATTCTTATTAGCAGACTGTAGATATTTATTCAAATTAATACTTTTGTATTATATTACATTGGACATATTTATTTCTAATTAATTAAAATTAATTTTGTTCATTTTGTTTTTACTAGTCAAATTCTTATTAGCAGACTGTAGATATTTATTCAAATCAATTTTGTTCATTTTGTTTTTACTAGTCAAATTCTTATTAGCAAACTGTAGATATTTATTCAAATCAATTTTGTTCTTTTTTTTCTTTTTGTTTTTGCTAGTCAAATTCTTATTAGCAGACTGTAGATATTTATTCAAATCAATTTTGTTCATTTCGTTTTTACTAGTCAAATTCTTATTAGCAAACTGTAGATATTTATTCAAATCAATTTTGTTCATTTTTTTTTCTTTTTGTTTTTGCTAGTCAAATTCTTATTAGCAGACTGTAGATATTTATTCAAATCAATACTTTTGTATTATATTACATTGGACATATTTATTTCTAATTAATTAAAATTAATTTTGTTAATTTTTTTTCTTTTTGTTTTTACTAGTCAAATTCTTATTAGCAGACTGCAGATATTTATTCAAATTAATACTTTTATATTATACTAGATATATTTAAATGTAATAATTTATTTAATCTACTAAATAAATCTCACGATAGGGATTATACTGTATACTTGCTAATTTCCTTCGTTTTTTCTTTACTCTTACTAGCAGATTGTAGATATTTATAGGAATTAACATTTTTATACTAATTATGTTATATTTACACGTTTACAAAAAAAGTTACTAACCAGACAGAGATAGATTACATATATGATAAGAAGCTATAGAGCTGAGAAGCCAAGTCACGTTTCATTAGAAACAATTTACTCCTCTATTGTCAAGAATCTTCAATTGACGAAAGAATTTAGCCACTACAATATTACAACTAGATTGTTCCCCTATCACTTTTGACAACGACTATCAATTTACAATGTGCAAATTACAAATGTATAAATATTAATATTGAACATTTCCATTTACAATACAATGATCATTAAATTACACCAAATGTACTATGTATTACACGAGTAAAGTTATAAATGTGTCATTTTGTATGTTCCTTGTTACTCTGCACTTTGTGATCACAGTCCCATGCATTGTTTCCACTGTGAGATTACACAACAAACGAATAAAAATCCGCAGTCCACTCGCACGGAATGCTGTTGCATTCGAAATTCCCTTTCGAAGGAGAGGAATGGAGAATGAATACCTGAAAGGAGATTTCATCCGGTGCCTGAGCCACGTAAGGTCTGACTGCATAAGCCGCGGCTACTGCAGGTGTATTAATGGGGCATGAATCGGACTCTGGCACGAGGATTCTTCTTCCCCTGTTATCTAGCTGCAGCCAATTTAACACAGGACCGCAATTTAGGCCTTCATGATTTAACTGGGAGAACCGGTTCAAATAGTCCCTCAGTATATCACAGGTGTTTTTTGGCCGTGTGTCTGGAAGCTTTGTCAAAGATGAGAACTTCCTGTCGAATATGCAGCGATGCAGCTGCTTGTCAAACATAACAAAATTATCGTAAGATCGTTGCAGCGTCCAGCATGCATCACCGGATGTTACTCTGACCGCGTAGCTGTCGGAATCATTGGTACCTTCGCTAAGCGAAACCTGCAAAATCAACGTAACCGTTTTAGTCTTGTCTGGATCTGAGAGAAACATTCTCTTTCGTTTTTTTTTTTTTTTTTTTTTTTGGGTGAAAAAAAAAGGAAAACCTTTTTTTTTTTTTTTTTTTTTTTTTTTTTTTTTTTTACGCTATCTACGAACTACTCTAATAATGCACCGTGTGTTTTAGATTATTGTAATTATTATTTGAGTTGATAGTAAATCAGCAAAGCGTTGATAAGTAACTGTTACATTTCTAAAATGCAGAACGCAATTATCCATCAGCCTTGGGTTAGAGCCGCGAGCAATTTGCGTGTAATTTGGCGAAAATTTTTACGCGTGTAGGTACAATACAACGAGAAATAAACGTGACTCGATTTGAGGCAATTTGGTCTGAATTAGGGAAATGGTTTCCTAAATTGAATTACTCTGTGTCGTTGCTCTGAAAATTTATTTCTTCATAACCACAGCATTTCAATCTGTTTCGATAAATTTATGTAAGAATCACAGCTGAGATTTCTTTTTTCTTCCGCTCGAAACTACGAACGATTTATGAAACGAAATTTTGTTTGAATGATTAAGGAACTTTCATTTTCAATTGGATAAAAATGTGTAACGTGACTTTAAGATATATAGTAATTGCAGGAACGAGAATGATAAACTGTTGATAATTTAAATTTTGTAAAGCAAGGTCGCCCGACCCATTGTTCTCATCTTAAAGCCATTTGGTCTATTTCAACAATCGTAAATTTGTCCTGTTCGAAGAAATAGGTTTTCTTTGGATTTTGTCGTTTAACTTCAATATTCAACGCTCGATAAAATAGTTATGCGAATTTTAAGAGAACGTTGTAAAGAGCAGGCTTTGATGTTTAAAATCCATGATGGATTTAATCGCGAAAAATTTTTTTAGTGTTTTCACGCAGGTTTGAATTTTTATAATTTTTGAGGAGAAAGTATCCTCCCCTATTAGATAAAATTAAGACTTCACGTTTTTAAACTTTAAACTAAAACCAAGTTTCAGAGATCTTTTTTTACGAAAATTATGTTTTTCGTCGATAAGTTTTCATTGTCATTAAGTTATCAATTATATTTTTCACTGTTAAAAAAAAAAACTACAAAAGTACTATAAAAAAGTGAGATCTATTATAATTGGAAAATATATGAATATATGTGAGTTGCTCACTTGACGAGTGGCACTCTCAGTTTAAAAAATTGAGAATTCATTATAAAGATAGCAAGTTCTAGAAGCATTCGCTAGTATGATAATAAGAAAGAGTTGATTTTCACATCGTGTGTCAATAATGACGCTTAATTATGCCATTAGTTCACTACATTAAAAGAAATTCATTTGTCACGAAAATTGACGAAAACGCAATTTTCAGAACATTAAGAAAAGAAACTTAATGCATTTTTTATTGACGCCTGTGCGTCACTGACTGGGCCTAATCTTCGAAAAACGTTATTTTTACGAATGAAAGTAATTACAAACGTTCCAAAGCATCGTAGAACGTTTGGTTTGTACATGAAGATATAATCAAAAATAAATATATGTTATGTACACCAAAATTACGTGCATTAAAATATAATATATAATAAATATTAAAATGTAATATAAAATTATGAATTATAAAATATAAATTAAAATATAATATATAATAAATATTAAAATATAATATACAATTATAAATTATAAATTAAAATATAATGTATAATAAATATTAAAATATACAATTATAAATTATAAATTAAAATATAATATATAATAAATATTAACATATAATATACAAAACACAAAATATAGAACATATAATTGGATTATGTGCATTAAAAAAATAATACGATTTTTATATAACTGTTAACATGTAAAAAGTAATAGTGACTCGTATCTGAAGGCATTTCTTCCCAAACTCGCCGGTAGGAAACGCGTTAATTCGCTTGTAAATCAAAATAATCAATAATTCAATAATTGTAAATAATTTTTACAATCCTAGCTGTAGCTCGATCAGACGAACGACTAAATGAACGAGAAATTTTACAAAAAGGTTCGTTAGTACGGTGCAAACGTATCCTAAAACAAATAAACACCGAAGCTGTTAGATCGTCGGATTAATTGGACGTCGGAGACAGGGGCGGAGCTGGCGTAGTTTACATATATAAAGATGCTGTCCGGTCAAAGGTTGAGGAGAGGGGAAAACGAAAGGAAAAGAAAAGAAGAAAAAGGAGGAAAGTGAGAGTTTTCCTTTTCCCCCGGAACATTCTGAAGCGGGAAAGTTTACAGGGCCTGGAATCCCACCGGAATCGTCTCCCCTCCCTGCCCCTCCCTTCTCCCAGCCGTACATCGATTCGTTTGTCAAGTAACTTTCGAGTTCGGGGGTAAGCCAATATTTCACGAGGAGCGGAACCAAGATTGAGGCTAGGAAGCGGTGGGAAGGCTGCTGACCACAGGGAAGATAAATTTGTTCCGCAATTGAGACGGGCGTGCCGTAGTAAATCTTGTCTATTAGGTATCTCTTCTTCTCTCCTACCGCAGGTATAAAACTATAAATTGAGGTTGGAAAGACACCACCGTATTGAGCCTGACCGCAAAGAATTACGCGTAAAGGACGAAGTTTTACGCGTGGCTCGCGTACGTTTATTATAGGTGTGTGTGTGTGTGTGTGTGTGTGTGTGTGTGTGTCGCTGTGACTTGCGTATCTCACAGTTTCATTTAATTGACTCGCGTCGGGATTTGACGTTCAATTTTGAAGTGGACGTGAACGTTCCCCGAAGTAGATTTCATTGAACTGGCGTTGCGCGGAATTTATGCGAAAA
This sequence comes from Frieseomelitta varia, assembly GCF_011392965.1. NCBI lineage: Eukaryota > Metazoa > Arthropoda > Insecta > Hymenoptera > Apidae > Frieseomelitta > Frieseomelitta varia. Next base: position 40,840 of record NW_025110270.1, read on the forward strand.
TATTTGCATCTTCATATGTACTCTACATCTATTTTCTTCAATACTTGTCCGACAAATTACGTTAATGATTATTGAATTGACATTTAATCCTGCGTTACAAGCGAAACAATTTTACTGGAACAAAATCTTTCAGACGAAATTGTTCATTGAATTATTCTTAACGATTAAAGTATAATATTCGTAAGCAAAAGAATTTACCCTCTTGCCCTGGAATGACACGCACGTCGAGAATATTTGGCCCAAGATTGCAATATTTCCTCAGTTTTAAGTATATTGAAATAATACAACCCAGGAAAAACAAATAATAAATTTATTACTTCTTAGTAATTTCTATCCAGCGATATACGGTTTGGTCACTCGTTATGGTCCGCGAACCAGTTACTAGCGCAAAGTACAAGAGAAAGTTAATAATACAACAAAGAACATCTTCTATTAACATATGCAACATCTTCTATTAACATATTTTATTAGAAATCATTCGAATGTCTAAAAACATACTGTCATAAATATACGAAATATAGAAAATTATAAATTGATCATTCTCACCACTTTTCTAGTAGTTCCAGTGTTAATACGTTGCCCCGAAGAGTTGAAACGTTTAATAAAACAAAGAAAAAAAAAAAAAAAATTGAGGATCTAACATATGAAATCTTTTTAAATCTTTTTATACTTAGTTTCAGTCGTATCTCTGTTTGATAACTATACTGTAGCAGCATTGTTTCGATCAATCATATTAATATAAGCGCTACGAGGCCGTTTGTGAAAAATGTCCCAGCACCTTGCCGCAACATAATCTCTCGATCGAACGAACGTAGAAACGTTGGAAAAGTTTTTTCAAAACCATGCATAATTTGCGAAAAAGAACATTCCAAAGTGTGTGTGTGTGTGTGTGTCCTTATTTACATTGATATTATCACGTCGTGCCCGATACGTTGCAGACGTATCGCGTGCACCAGAAATCGTTTTCGTCCCTGTCCTTGATACCATTCTTTCACATCGGACGACGAAGTAAAGCCAACACATTCGCGGGTTACGGCTTTACGTGACACCGGTACTTATAAGTTTGTTGAATAATTGCAAGCCGCATACAAGGGTACGTACGATGGTGACCGCAGTTCGATCGTGAACAGAAAAGGAAATGCACGTCGCCAGAAAACGTTTCTCAACATTACCCTTCCCCTGCTCCTCCTCGAGCTTTATGGTAATATCTCGCTTATTACGAGTTACGACCTTCCGCGGCGTTTTTAAGTCACAGAGCACAGGTCCCGCGTAAATCCGTTTGCATTGGATTATGAAATTCAATTTGGCGTGCGACGTCGCGACGTCGCGGCACGTAAGACGCGAATAAATCAGCCGCGCGAGCGCGCGCGTTACGCGGCCCTCGCCGATAGATCACGGCAAAACGTGATTCGATCCTTCGTTGTCGCGGGCCAAACGAAAACTACGGTACGCCTACTCGACGCGCCATTAGCGTAAATTGTAAATCGCGCGGTGCGTTTCGACCGTGGCCGGTACCTGTTGAACTTGTTTCAATAAACCACTCCCGACTGTCCGGACGATTCTTCCGCAAATTGCCAGCCCGTTTAATGTCTCTGCGATATTTTGCCCTTGTCGATGGTCCGACCCGTGTCGTTCATTTTATCGCACGCTGCTCGCACCAAAATGCACGCCCGTTGACGCGTATTTGTTAAACACGTTTCGTCGCTTTGCACGTGCCCCGGTAATTATGAAAGTGGTGTAAAAAAAAAAAAAAAACATTTGTGCTCACAGCACTTCTTCGAGGAGTATCGCGATTGCGATGATTACAGCGAGTGATTGAACATGTCTTGAAAAACAGCGGTAAGTACTGAAGAATAAAAAATCAACTTTTATCAGAACTAATGTACGTTAATTTGTATTAATTATATATAATATTTATTATATATATATATGTTATTAATTTATTAATATATTTATTAATATATATTTATTATTATTATATATAATTATATAATTATATATACAAAGTATATTAATTTATTATTAAGTAATTTTAATACATACATTTGCGAGCAGAAAACACTTCCATGTTACACCTTGCTTTGCGGGTCCAACGCCGAGAAAGAATTTTTTATAATGAAAAAAATCAAGGTACCATTCTATCCACCAATATATAGTATTTATAAATAAATATTCAAGAAAATTTGTTAACATTTACTTGGAAAAACCTTAAAACTATCAAAAATACGATGTTTTTTATATATTGTTTAAACAGAAGGTGTTTTTGCAGAACGGTATACACCATTAAATTTAATAATTTCGTTAATTTACACAAAAACGATATTTTCAATAATTTTCGAGATATTTAACAAAATAGGTTTCGCAACCCCAACAGGGTTTTGAGGGTAGTTTTCACCGCTTCAACATTGACCATTGTCGATAAAAAGAAAAAAGATACAAGTGGAATATTTTTTTGAAAATTTATTCAAATGCAAACATCTCGAAACGAGAACTATATGACTTAGGCCAATTTCATAATCACCGGCACCGTATAAAGATGATTCTGACTTTGAAATATTAATTCGAGCTTGAACTTCGAGGCCACGAGTGTCTCGTGGAGTAAATATTCTTAGCAAATATTCGAGCGAACTTGGCGCAAGATCAAGCAGAATTATCGCGAAAACCAGGAAAAATCGACGACCGACGTTCAGTGAATCGCGGTGAGCTGCGTTGAATCCGATGTGAAGTCGGAGGAATTACAATTGAAAAACACGTGTTTGAGGGTGCAGATCTCGAAAGGATCCTGAAAGAATTTCGAGGATGCGCTGGAGAGAAAGATGTTTGTAACTTCAATTTCAAACCACATATCAAATTCTCAAACTCCTAGCGCTGCCTCGTCGTTTCAAACTTACTCCATTTTCGTGGCCTCGTTTAAATTGCAAGAATTACGCGAGAGTAATCGCGAGAGAACGATAGATGGCGAGTAATTACATTTAAATTAATCTCACCGCGCGGACGTAACGATGTGAAAAACAGGAAATTAATCGTCTCGATTGAACGATGTCTTGGCAATTACCAAGTTGGACGTTGTTATTGGACGTCATCCGAATTTTACGACGAAGGGAAAAATAGGAGGTGTAGATTGAATCAGAATCTTGGAATAACGCTGCCACGCACGTCGAGAATTTTTTCGTCCCAAATTGCAACATTTCCTCAGTTTCAAGTATATTTAAATGTAACCCAGGCAAAATAAATGATAAGTTTATTAATTCTTAATAATTTCTATCCAGCGATATCATACCGACGAGTTCAATAAAAGAAGACAAATAATTGTGCACGATTCGGTCACTCGTTATGGTCCGCGAACCACTTGCCAGCGCAAGAGGTTAACCTCGAAAAAGATAATATCCAAAATGGTAATATATTTTTCAGTTTCAACTATATTTAAGTAAAACAAAATAGGTACAAAACAAGTAATAAATTTATTACTTGTCAATAATTTCTATCCAGTGATGTCATACCGACGAGTTCAAAAAGAAAGCGACGAATTATTGTATACGATAAGGTCACTCGTTATGGTCCGCGGACCACTTGCCAGCGCAAGGGGTTAACCTCCAAAAAGAATCCAAAATGGTAATATTTTTTTTCAGTTTCAACTATATTTAAGTAAAACAAAATAGGTACAAAACAAGTAATAAATTTATTACTTGTCAATAATTTCTATCCAGTAATGTCATACCGACGAGTTCAAAAAGAAAGCGACGAATTATTGTATACGATAAGTTATGGTCCGCGGACCACTTGCCAGCGCAAGGGGTTAACCTCCAAAAAGGTTCCAAAATGGTAATATTTTTTTTTCAGTTTCAACTATATTTAAGTAAAACAAAATAGGTACAAAACAAGCAATAAATTGATTACTTGTCAATAATTTCTATCCAGTGATGTCGTACCGACGAGTTCGAAAAGAAAGCGACGAATAATTGTATACGGCACGGTCCGCGTACCAGTGACCAGGACAAAAGGTTAACCTCCAAAAAGGTTCCAAAATGGTAATATTTTTTTTTCAGTTTCAACTATATTTAAGTAAAACAAAATAGGTCAAAACAGGACCAGTAATAAATTTATTACTTGTCAATAATTTCTATCCAGCAATATCATACCGACGTTCAATAGAAGAAGAAAGCGACAAATAATTGTGCACGGTCACTCGTTATGGTCCGCGGACTAGCGTATGAGGTTAACCTCCAAAAAGGTAATATATTTTTTCACTTTCAACTATATTTAAGTAAAACAAAATGGGTATAAAACAAGTAATAAATTTATTACTTGTCAATAATTTCTATCCAGTGATGTCGTACCGACGAGTTCGAAAAGAAAGCGACGAATAATTGTATACGGCACGGTCACTCGTTATGGTCCGCGGTACCACTTGCCAGCGCAAGGGGTTAAGGGCTTGATGATCGTCCTTCGTCGCGACGTAATTAATATTTACGAGTCGGTTGCGCAAAAGTGAAAAGGAGAACGTTCGAAAATCGCCAATGTCGCTCGGCGATGTGCGGAAATTTTCGGCGGCTCGTTCGGATCGTAAACGCGCTTCAACCTGCGTAGTTACGCAACTGAAGGAATAATCTGTACGATGTATGCAGCCTCGTATACACGGAACATTACCTCTGTCGGTTCTTAGAGAGCACACCATGTACATACGTGCAGGCTTCGTTCGTCCGTTCGTTGGCATTCTGAATCATTCTCAATTCCCCGAGTTCGCCGCAGACGCGTGTTGAGAATGATACATTATTTCCCATGCGAATGTTTCTTTGCTGCGTAATGGGCGATAAATAACATAAATTAATGCCTTATTCCAGACATGTCGGTTATTTATGCCCCGGAATAACTTTATCCCGACGCGTGATTACCGGCAGGCACGCAGCCCTGCGTTTTATTCGCCTTCCCCTCCATCCCTCCTGCTGTTCACCTCCTTTCTCTCTCTCTCTCTGCTCTTCTCTAGTTTTATAACACCCTAAGCAAGTATGCGCTGATACTTTCAAATTACACCGAGTTGCATGCAAGAACGAAACCGCTAAACTTCAAATCTATCGCAAGTATTTCTCAACAATTGAGAACCTCTTTCAGGTTCACAAGTTCTCGCTGGCAAATCGTTGGAAGACCGAAGATTAAGAACGCTTAGGCCCAAAGACAATGGATGCTCAGAAATTCCGCAGTACGTCGGTCATCAGTCAGACCGAGGAATACCGAGATTGTTTCGGTCGCGCGAACACGTAAACGCGCGAATAACTAGCAATAAATCGCTGCTCGCGCGGCAAACGTGAAGAATGTAGGTGAATCTCCATCGCTCCGTTTCTACATCCGTTTGGCGACTGTTTCGCGGGGCCAGGGGAGATCTTGAACGGCGATAAGCTGCTGTTGAATTTACGCACGTAGAAGGTGTCCACGCGTGTAACACCCGTGACGAAAATTTGACGGCGGGGAGGCCAGGCGAGCTCCGATTATATTTTTCACGGTGAGAAATAAATGACTTCGGCGGCGGTTGATCCCCGATAAATTAGCAAAAACAGGAAACACTCGTTACATTACATTTCGCGTGTAATTTCCTCGACGATGACTGAACTTCTAATAAACGCGAACGTCGAAACGCAATTCGTTTCGGTGTCTCTGGTATTTTGTTGAACGGTTAGTCCGAGGCGTGCAACGACGTTGTTTCAACAAAGTCGGAAATGAAACATCCGGCAAAAGTAAACGGCACATTAATCTTGTTTTCGTGTTATTGCACGCGCGTTTCCTTGTTAGAGGTTTGAAGACGCGGGAAGAAAGAAAGAAAAAAAAAAAAAGAAGAAAAACAAGAAAGAAAGAAAAAACAAGCAAAGAAGGAAAAAGAAGAACTGCGCTGTAGCACTAAATCACCAACTGAGCGTAACGTACAAAGATATTTAATTAAATCAATTTACACCGACACGATACGATACGATACGAGTAATAAAGAGTGCAAGATTCTTGAATCTCTCTGTCCGCGGAATGCCTAAGCGTTAGGCATTTAATAAGTAAGAAACAATGTGCATAGCGTAATGAGGCTGGCACGTATAATTACTTGTATAACGAACGGCGGCGTTCCTTTGAAGCTGTGCTCAAGTACTGTTAGCTCTACAACAGCGTCGATCAATTAATTCCAATCAACGCGCCATTCAGTTAATTAAGAAATCTCGTTATTGCATAAAATAGCACCCGACGTATTTGTCTGGATTTAAAATTGTTTCGCTCAATTTCAGGGAGAAATTATGACACGCACGCGTTGTAAAGTTTCTCCCTTCTCATAGATGCAGACACGTTGTTTTATTTATTAACTTATTTACCATTTAAGAAATCAAACAGCCACATACCGTGAATGGTTAATACGTTGAACGTGGCTATTTGATTTCTTAAATGGTAAATTATATAATAATGGTTTCCAATTATTTCTCTCAAGTGTTGTACGCATTTTTGTTACTTTCAATCACGTTCATTTTACAAGTCATTCATTAATGATAATGACGCTGTCAAGTGCTAGTGGACTGATTATTCATTATTTATATTCTCATGAAATACCCACAATTTCAACGAAAAATAATTGACAGCAAAACTAAATGGAAAGGAGTATTGCCTGTGATTCAACGACGCGGAATATCAGGAAAATTTTCACGCAGAGAAACTAATCGTTTCAGTTAAGGTAAAGTTCACAAGGTTCTAAGTGGCATTGAATTAATTTAAACAGAATGGAAATTCCAATTGCAAGTTGGTTGAGGATCGCTTTAGATGGCGGTAAATACGTGGCCACTATATAGTCGGTAAAGCTGTTATCTTTCTTTGCTGTAATTCTTTCAAACAATAACAATCGCCAGAGATTAAACGTTACTTGTACGTGGCACACGCGCGTTAAAAGACATCAATTTTATTCTACGTTTTCACAGCACATTTAAAGACAACATTAGAAATACTTCAACGCGAGATAGAATAATAAATTTAAAGATTTGCTCGAAAGGAGCATGCTTTCTTAGACTATTTGCTTTTTAAAGAATTAGCAAGTACTCACTGTGTCTGCAGTTTCACTTGTTGATGAAAATCTTACACCTTGGACCATTTAGAATTAATTCGATGCTAGTTTTCTGTAAAAAAAGAAAAAAAGAAACAGATGTATTTACATGTTGCAATGATGTAAAATGAATTTTATCTATATTTAATTCGATACGTGCAGGCCAAGTTATAAATATCTGCGCACGTGCGCGAAATGTTCATTTTTTAGTTTTATTATAATCCACCGATAAAATAAATAATTTATACACCGAAGAATCTATATTCACGACAGTTTACGACACACCAAAGTAAACTGAGTAAATGATGATTTTCACAATGGAGCCGGACTGTTTCCAAATTAAAAGATACAGAACTACAAAAATCATCAACCGATTCGTAAATAAGCCGCGTTTAATTTAAGGTAGCAATATCTTTTGATTTATGCGTATGAAATAAACCATTCTTCCACTTAACTCGTACGAACTCACGGAAGAACAAATAGTTCATATAATTAAAGTTTGAATGCAATACGAGTTCATTGGTTCGAGTAATTTTTAGGTTAGAATTGATTTCGTGGGATATAACTGGAGCGAAATTTGACTCAACAACAACAAATGCAGTTGAAACTTTATGAAACGTACAAAATTCCCTCTTACTCACGTCAAATGTTATTAATAAACTCCGGGAGTGATTCGTAGATTCTGAAACGAGAGAAGAAACGGAAATGTGTTTCGCGCGAAATAGTATTACGGAAGCGGTTGGGTAGCGTGGAAGTTTCACGAATGACTTTGGGCAACCTCTTTCTAGATTCGGAGTTGCGTCGAGGAATCCCGTGGAAGGAGGGTTGCTCGGTGAATTATGGACTCGACGGGGCAACGTCGCCGCCGCAACATTAATTGGTTCTATCGCCCGAACGAACACATGTCGGATTACTCGTCTCGCTCCGTTGGTACATAGTACATATACATACGTCAGGCGGCAGCACTGTTGACAACGAAGAAGGAGAAGCAGAAGAAGACGAAGAAGGAGAAGAAGAAAAAGGGGCAAAGGGAGAGGAGGAAACTACAGCGTAGAGAGAGAGAGAGAGAGAGAGAGAAGAGGAGGAAAGAGAAGTAGAACGAGAAAAAGGAAGAACGAGATCGGGACAAGTCTGTCCTTTCATTAATCAGCGATTAAGCCTCTGGCCTCGGCCTTTATGAATTATTATGATACCACATCTCACGACATCGCCATCAGTCACGACTCGTCGTGTATCTCGGTAACTATCTCCGGGGCCGCCTGGCAGACGGCTTTACATTTATCACCGTCATCTTTTCAGCATGCTTGATTTATCTTCCCCGCATTATCATCTGGCACTTTGACATTTTGTTTGAATGGATAAGAGTGGCTAATGTCGTTTCGTCTCGAGAGCGGACATACACGCACGAAATATGTACGCGTGTCTGTTTACAGCTAGAGATTCCGCACACGTGCGAAAATACGTGCGTTTGCGTTTCGATTAACGCCTGTAACGGTTGGATAAATTTGGGGACTTGCTCGGAAAGCAATATGCTCCTATTTCTCGTATATATGTACGTTGGAAATTTCTTTTTTTTTTTTTTCTTTCTTTCTTTAAACAACACCTGGATATTAAATTCTTTTCACTTTCGCCAGCGTTTTATTGTTTATTCAGCCGCGATGGAATCATCGATTCTTATTTAAAAAAATCTAGTCTTCACGCAAAACGAAATTTTTTTCTCCTCGGCTGTAACATGTTACAATGCCAGAAAATTACGATATTATTTATCATATTTGGTTGAGCAATTTTAAATATATAAATCTGCAAGGCTTCTGCCAAAAGGCGTGTCGCGTGATTTTGATTTTCGCAAATCGTTAAACGTTATACGCGAGAAGTAAGTGTATCATTTAGTCGTACATATCCAGAAGTAATACGTTCGTTATTCATCGCGAGCAATCAAGTCAATGTAACGTCCATTAATTATACCCCAGTGACATCTTGACGCACGCAGTTATTAATGCTTTTTCTTGCCGCGGTTAATACTGGCTTCTTGGCTGTTAATATCGCCCGGCCAAATGCAAAACGTCGATAGCGATCGGCCACTTCTTACAATTAATACCGTAATTACGCGGAATGACGTTTCGCTGAATAAATAACGAAATGAGTTATTACACCGTGACAAACGTCTACAAACGCAAACGAATGGTAACTCGTTCTTGCGTAATAAAATGTACAAATTGAACTACATATTTCTCAGGAGAAAAGATTATCATCTGCTCCGCGTATAATAATTCAAAAGCAACCTTTGGAGGAAAGAAGAAAAGAAAAAAAAGAAAAAGGAAAAAAAAACAAAAGGAACGAAAACAAAGCGGATAAGAACTTGATTGATCATGCATCACGTATCATTATGCAGCTGCCGAGAGCGTTCTGGCAACATCCATAGAGAAAGATGGCGACGGATAGCTTGGACTCGCGAGATACGCATGCATGTACCTACATGCATACTTTCACGCACAGCCTGAATTGTATTTATGCGCCGTTCCCCGTTTTACGTTTCAGATTTTCGTGCCAATCTCCGATAAATCTGTCGGCGTTAATAATCATAAGTGTAAGTTACGGCCGGACCGATGGCCTAATAAAAGCCACGCGGGAGGAGAAGTTAACGTCGAAAGAGAGAAAAACGGAGACAGAAGTCCGGGAGGATTAATGCTAATCAAGAATAAATTATAATCATACTAACACCCTCTTCACGGCCTCTGGGTTTTCGTTCGTTCGTTCGTTCGTTCGGAGCGAAAGGAAGAGACGCGAAGGGGACGAAGAAGTGGAGGGGGAAAGGGCTTTAATTTATTGGACGACCGAAAAGACATTGCGCGTAAGCGCATAACTTGTGTTTATCAGGATCCGGCCATTTACTCCTGAAACATATTACCGGTTTATCTGTCGGCCCGAGATAGCTATTTTATTTTAGGGACGTTTATCGTATGCTGCAGCGCGGCATATACGTATATATGTTTAAAATATATATTCGTGTACAAATGCTCGTTTATACACGTGACAGGGAAACGTTGCTGGTAGGTAAGCTGTCCTGCCTGTTTTCGCGCTAGCACCCGACAACGAAACAGCCACGTTCGTGCTTCGTTTTGTTTGCTGTCGAAACGAACGCGTTACACGCCCGATGGCTCGACGACATCGACAGCCATCGAGTGCCGATCGCCGTTTACAAAATTACGCCGCGATTTACTGTAAATTCAAAACAGAAAAGCAACCGCGTCAAATCCACTTTGGCACGTTCGAATGCGCGTTACTCGCGTACTCGAGTAACAAGGGAAACGTTTTTCTCGAAGCGTCACGTTGCTTCGACAGGTTTCGATTTCTCACCAAATTCTCATTCTTGTGTGTACAATCGTACTGTAGATGGCACGAAGATGAAGAAAACGTTCAAGAAAACAAGGAAATAAAATTGATATTAAGAAAATAAAAAATTAACTTGACAGTAATGAATCTACTTTTCGCTTTCACGAGAAATGTTTGACCATTCGTTAAATGTGTAATTTACCCGCACAAACCGTGTTTCAATTAAAATTTAAATCCGTTCTGATTCATCATAAAAAAGAAAAATGAAAAAAAGAAATCCATCGTAATTGTCATTATATCGAACGTCGTACAAGTAACAACAACGCCGCAGTTTTATCACGCTGGGCGTCGTTACTCTGGAAACTAACGCGAATCGATGAAAGATAACGCGAGCAAGAGTAGCGAGTGCGCGAGAACAATATGACATATTAACGATGTAGTTATCGATAAACAAGAACGGATGATCGACGGATCAAGAGGTATGTACTTACACGGTGTGCCACGTTTATCTGTTGAAAAAGAAAAAGAGAAAAAAAGAAAAGAGAAAAAAGAAAAATAAGAAACGCCTTCGCCTGACTGAGTTATATTTGAAATAGCGGGGAGAGATAAAACTGGCCGGGGATCGGTGGTATAACACTTAGAAGCGAGCCGAGAGAAGATAGTAAGAATATAGGGAGAGAAGATCGAGCAGGGCACCGCTTATTTACTCAAGCCGCGAGTTGATGTATGGTCCGCTGCTGGACGTTGTCGGTGCCTTTCATTCGGCCGCCTCTCGCAGAGACAAGAGATAACCTCGCCTCTGATCAACGACTCTCTACAGCTCTCTAAAGGCCCTCGCTACATAATCCAAGCATGGGGCTGGCATGAATCTCGGAGCCCCCATACGTGGTGGAAACCCGAGGCCCCAGGCGCGGATCGTGTAATGGAGAACCCGAGGATCGTTCCTCTTTCTGGCTTTTCGTGCCGATGCCGGCCCCGCCGCGCCGACGTCGCTTGGCGTGCGATTCGACCAGCAGCCGGATTTTACTGCTAACGCGATAATTAAAGAGGAATGACCAGCGCGATTTACGGTACCTAATGTGCCGCGGTGTTGCTCGTTAACTACACTCTGGTTGGCTAATGTGACGTAACACTACTGCGAAACGAATGAAACTCGTTACCGTAGGCTTGATACTCGAGACAGATGGATTCGGAGATGGACTGGACACTCGAGATTTCTCGCGAGAAAGTGCATTCCCGCGATCGACGAACGAGAAATTGAACAACACGCGCGTCGTTCGCGATGTTATTTCTTAGATTTGTCGTTCCTCGAATACCGTATCTTTTGCGTGTTGAGAATTAAACGAAATATATGTATCTATCCTGTGTTGTATGTCTACATATGTAGATATATCGGAATATCGATGAAATATCTTTTAAAATGTACATATATATATATACGTGTCATTTATCGTCGTTACCTCGATGTTATTTATTTAATTTATTTGACGATAACTGTTTATCCGATTAAAACTCGTCAGACAGACGAGAAGCAAATTTTAATTACTGCAACACGTCTCTTTCCGAGGCTGACACTTGATACGTGCCAGGAAATTGTTTAAAATATAGAACAAACGTTGAAATCCGCAGGATAATCGGGTGAAAGATATTTGAAAAAAATTTACGCGAAATCGAGTGCAATCGACGTCCGTGTAACAGTATCTGCTTGTAAATCCGAGCCTGCCTAGGTAGAATCTATCAGTAGGGATGGGATCAAGTCCAACATGTACTTACAAATTCGAGTCAAGTTCGATATATGTATCTAGGATACGTTTCACGAGTTTCGAACGTTATCCGAAAGTAAAAATGTTTTAACGAGTATATATAATACTTGCAGTGTGCTTATTTGTTGATGTTTGTAAGATTCGAAACCTTTCCGAGTAGTAAGTACTCGAATCAAGATTCTGTAGATACACATTTGTATACAGCGGAGAAGCTTATTCATGCCCAGTCATGTTAAAAATCATTCGTTCTTAACATTCGGGGATTCCTCGAATTAAAAAGGCAATCGTAAATTGCTTTTACTAATTATCTCCTTCTTCTTTATTAACTCTTCATTCAAGTTGCACTCCATATTTGACATTAATCAGCCGCGCATGCGCACTAGACACTCGTGCATCAGATGTATGCGCAGTAGACCCATTACACGCCAGAGGCACGCGCGCATGCGCAGTAGACACATTACACGCCAGAGGCACGCGCGCATGCGCAGTAGACACGTTACACGCCCTAGGCACGCGCGCATGCGCAAATCGCGTACAGGAAAATAAGAACACGCTTCGTCCGACAGAGCGGAGAATCTCGGCCGAGACGCTGACGGTCATAGGAATTTTCGCGTGAAACGTACCTGTGAGGTACTCGATCCCATCTCTAACTATCGGAGTCCGGCTACGGACGAGGTACTCGGTGTAATGCGTGTGGCGCTGCCCACGGGGATATACATGAATTAAGCGACGGTTATTGCCCAACGAAATGCACGTTGGAAGTTTATCACTGAACCTCATACACGCGCACGCACGACGCCTTGTTAACACGCCTGCTTACCGTAAGATTACGCAGTATAACATAACCCCGGCGAGCAAACAAAATAACGCCGTCGTACGACGATTTTCACGGCGCGTTCCTTTATCGCGATCAGATGTTCCGCGCCGATTCGACTCGAACGGGTACACGTGTTCGGCCTCTACCTTTCCGCGGGTAAATGTTTCCTCGGCCGTCATAATGATGTCATCGTTCGATGCGCCGCTCCGACCGGCGAAGTACGTATTTCAAAAACCTCGTGCTCTTTATTACGCTGCGCGGAACGTTACCGCAACACACACATACTACACACACTGTATAGCACGCGGCAAAACCGATAGACGTGCACAACCGTCGTTTCCGCCGTCGTACATCGCCGGCAGGGGTTGAAAAAGTCGCGCGTCCGTGCAATTTTTCTTCCGACGTGCAACGTCTTTATAAACCTCCTTGTGTGTATATATTTTTCGTTCGATCGCGGCCGTTGGATAAACTGTTATTGAGGTATACTCGCGCGCGGATAAAAACTCTCCTCCCCCCTGATGATAAAACCTTGTTTAAGCAGTCGTTACCGGGGGAAAAAAATCGTAAAGAAACGTTTCTGCGAGATAAGGGAAACCGTTGCCGACTTTATTAACCTTTTGCGCGACGCAGCGGCGGATATTGGCTCCCAGATTCGGGTCCCAGTGAAAGAAGTCGCGATTCGTGTTATTGAGAACGAGCTTTTTCCATGAAATATGTTTCTTCCATCGTGTTGCTTTTCATTGTTATTGTTATTGCGTGATCGTTAACAAAAGACAAGTACGAATATATAGTTTACACAACGCGAACAATAAACGGATTTGACACAGCTTGGTTTTCATCCAACCGCAGAAAACTCGAGGCACGAAAGATACATACGCGTATATAACGTGGCCATGTATCGTGTGGTCTAAAGTGGAAGCGCTAGAAGATCCGATGAACGATTACAAGATGTCTAATATGGCTGTGGTTGCGGAGCGGCGTACAAATAATGCGAGCAATGCAAACAGGAGAAACTGGTGGGAATGTTGCAAAATACGGTCGAATCGAATCTCGGTGTACGAAGGGAGGTTGTGGAATTCTCACGGCCTGGCTACCGATATAACCGGTAACAATGGAAATGGACTTGGTGGGTATTGAGTGGCCCCCACAAGTGGTCGAACATTCCAACATCGAATCGCCGGTGGAGTTCGAAATGTGAACATACACGCATTGCTGAACGAAGACCACAAGTGCAGTTTCGCGCCCCGTTTCTCGTATGCATGCATACCGCATTGCTAACAGATCGGCCAATTTTCGACGGCGATATGTTAAGACCCCCTACAATGTAATGGCTCCAAATCCTCGGAATACGATATCCACGGAAGGTCTTTCGCCTCCGAAACGTAGTATTACCGATTTCAGTCCTTCTGATATTCCAATGTGGTTTCCGTTACAACGCGAACGGTGTCACAGACTGCTCCGAAATCCTGGCGAGAGTGGTGCTCCTCGCCGGGTGCTGCCTCGACAATACGCCACGACGTTGTTATTTATTATTTCATTTAAATGTTAATTTTGCTAACTCTGTTCGTCATCCTGTCGCGTTAAGAAGAAAAAGCTTGTCTCGCTGTATTGAAATTCGTTGAATTTACAAAGAGGAGTCGAAATATTAATTAACGTGCAAAATCGATCGAGGAGGATCCTTTTCGTTTCCCTTCCTACTTTACATTTTTCCGACATATTTTTTTCTACCTATGTATGCCTACACTTACTATTAATATAAGAAACAATTGAATTTTTATTTGGAGCACGTGTGCTGGGAAATGTCTACCGACGCAGTTACTTCGACCATTCACTGCCATTTGACGAGACGGCCACGGGCCTGCAGAATGTCGGCCAATTAACGTTGGAGGAAGGTTGGAAACAACACCGAGCCTTTAGACTAGAATCGGCGCATGAATTTCAAGCGTACAGGGTGGCGACGAATCCTTTTGGCGGCAAATGTTACCGACATACACAGAGAAAGAAAAGGGGAAAGGCGCACGGGGTGGAAGAAGCGGTCTCGATGAACAGAGAACCGCATTGTTTGTCGCGGAAGGCATTCTCCGCAGTCGGCTGTCACCGGAAACATTCATTACGGCGCGTCGCCTGTTAGGAATCACTAATGTATTCGACGAGAACGACGTGGATGTTCCCGCTATAACGTTTCCGAGGGAACCGGCGCGGCGCTTCGCCGAATCGGGAATTCATATGGACAAAGAAGCTATCGGGCTCCACTTCTCTCGGCGGTTGCGCGACAGTGCCAACTGTACCTTCCGCCACCTTTCTGCCTCTTTTGTTGAATTTCTTTCCTCGCTGATCACTTTTTCTGCTGTCATCGCGCACCGTATGTGGACCGAATTGTTACTTGTACCTATACGAGTTGGATCATTGCTGAATTGCGTATCTACGAACTGGATGTTCTCTCCTTCAGTATGTTTTTTCCTTCGCGTTGCATATCGTGCGAATCAAATTGTAAATCGAGCAAGCATGCATCCAAAATAATAAGATAAGAAAAACGTTTTATTACGTTTATGTAAATATTTTGAAATTCCTGTAACAATTATAATTATAACTAAACAAGTCTGCATGTTGGTAAGTTGAATTTCAAAAGAAAGGATAACAAATTATTGAAGATATTAAGTTTTATCGAGTTTTAGGGCTTTACCGATTTTCGAGACTCTTGAAATTTTAGACAATCAGTTTTGTTAAGAAAACTGTGACGCATCGTGTCAGATGGGTAACTGTTTTGTTAAATTTTCTCAAAGTGGAACAAGAAAATATCAGCAACTTTTTAAAAGAGATCAAAATGATACAGTGTGAATTATCATCGGAGCCCCTATCGTTGGAGAGCGTTAAGAAGAAAGGCGTCAACTTTGTACGTAGTGGGAGGAGAATCCCCGGATAATTTGACAGCAGCTACGGACCCTAATAATTTCTTGTGAAAGAAGGCGGAGCACACTGCGATGAACATATTCGGCTAAGTTTATATTAGAAATGTACCATTACCAGAACAAATTCAACCAAACAGAATTAATAAACCAGGCAACGTGTAAGCTGCGAATGTGCGTTTATGAAAACGTGGAAATTGCAAAAATATTCAGACACAATAGCTAAAAGAAAGAGCGTTATTTTAAAGAAGCAGAAATTTAAAAATATTTTTCTATCTCCTTGCATTTACATTCGATAAGTACACGCTACATATTTACCAAGGAAGTAGAACAGATAACGGCAGCTCTTCATCTAAAATATCGTTTGGCTATCAAACATGTAATTTTGATGCTCGTGTCGATTATCGACGCGAGCGTTAAACATTTACGTTCACCGGAAGACACGCCTGTCAAAAGTATAAATCAGTGATAATAAACTCTAGGCTCAGTTTACAGGTTCCCAGAATAATATCGCCGGCGAGTTAAATTACGCCAGGGAAATTCAATGCTCGCGCGAGCGTTTTTCGCAACTTTCGTTTTCTTCATTCCAGTCGATCATCCGTGACGCAAACGAATGTTAACTAAGTATAGCCTTCTATGGAATACGCTCGTCATTAGCACGTTTTTTTCCTTCTTCTTCTCCCTCGACTCGAAACGAAAGAGAGAGAGAGAGAGAGAGAGAGAGAGAGAGAGAGAAGGGCAGAAGTGAAAAAAAATGATTAGAGAGTGCGAGGAGAGACAAGAGGAAAAATAATTTCGCCCTCTTCGCCGTGGCGAACGTTATTACCCGCGGAAAATCATTGCAACTCGTAATTTCAGAGCGGACTTCTTGCAAATACGTGGCAGAATACGGCTAAGCTAACGTTACGAAAAGCGTGTCCGAGACAGGCAGTTTATATTGTCGGTTGTGTTACCGTCGTCGGTATATTCGTGCGGACGTTGCCTGCACGGAAACGAAAAAGAGAGCAGAGACACGAGCGAGCGAGCGAGCGAGTAGTTTCACGGGTGCTAGAAAGAACAACAACTCGGTTAAAAGAGCTGGAACGAGCGAGTACGAAGTTTATAGGTTCTCGGAACGATCCCGGCCGGGTTAAGTCAAATCGAATGCGCGTGAATACCGACCATAACCGTCACTTTCTTCGTGGCCAGTCGATGATCGAGTAAGCGAGCGGCAAGTATAGCTTTGCCAGAGAGATTCCGGAGTCGTCGTTGGCGGGTAGGGATGGGATCAAACTTCGACACTCACGTCTACGAGAGTCAAGTTTCGTTCCGTGGATCTCAGAATCCACATGTTAATTGCAATTTATTCGACGTGAAAGTTTCGTTCCGTGGATCTCAGAATCCACATGTTAATTGCAATTTATTGCAATTCGAATTTTGCCTACTTTCGAAAACGTAAAACTCATGTGGCACTCAAATCTTGTAAAGCAGAATCCTGCAGAATAATCATCCCTTAGAGAGAAGAACTCGAAAGAAAAAAATAATTCTGCTCCTTGATTCGTTTAAAACGAGATTTCCTTCGCACGTGCATTTCAGACGTATTTACCATTACACTGAAAATCGTTCACGTATGTAACGTCACGAACCAAAAGACGCGTTATCGATTATTTTTCAATAACGCTTTCTTTGTTAAATCGTTAAATCGAATCGGGATGCGTATCTCTGCGCCAGGCTCATGCGCGTTAGACGCACGCGCATCAGACGCATGCGCGTTGGTGACACGCGCGTTAGACGCATGCGCGTTGGGGACACGCGCGTTAGACGCATGCGCAGGTGCGAAAACCGTGCACACAACAGAAACGCAGAACAGAAACGCGTTTCATCCGCTGAGAAATGAAATCTGACGCGCGTTTGAAAGATTCGTGAGGTACTCGATCCCATCTCTATTGGCGGGTGTTTCGTTTTCGAGCTCGAGGAGGTTCGATACCGAGAGAGAAAAGGGGATTTCTCGGTCGTAGCCGGCGTTGCTAGCAGACCGGTTGTTATCCGGCCGTAAGTATACAGAGCCGGGCACCGGGGCGGGGAGGGGGGGAAGTGCACACATCGGTACCAACAGTGTAATTTGAGGATAATTCCGCGAGTCGTATAACCTGTAGGTAATGCCGGCAGGCAGGCAACCAGCCAGAGAGTGCATCAGTGCGCTGCTCGTTTCGTTTAATTGGTCGTTCCCGGGTTTACGAGGTTTCGACCGAGGCGGCTACGACGGTTAGAGAGACGCTACGCGGTGCAAAGGATGGCCCAACTGCCAACCACTGGGCGAAAATCTATGCTCGGTGATTTTGCGAGGCTATCGTCTAGCATCGCTTTCGTCGAGAACTTTCCTCGCTCGGACAAATCTTTCGTAGGCTCGCAGATTTCCCTCTCTCGTTCATTCCTCGTCATTTACGTCGCACGCTTCTGCTCGCCTTTTCAACTCCTGTCAACCTCTCGAGACTTTCTCAATTCTCGAACTCGTTGGGTTGTTACGACATTACTGCGGTAATTTGGGTTGGGTTGTTCAAATTTTGAGTGTCGAATTTTATCACTCGCCGATAGAGATCAGTGAACAAGGAAAAGTGAAGCGACGCAAGCTTGACCAAGTTTTCTCATGGTTTTCAATAATACCAAAAAAAAGGTTAGTCATGTAGAGCCAAAATAAAGAGCCAACAAACTCTACTCTACGTACTTACGCATTAAAAGTACCGAAGTTCGTATACTGAAAGCAAAAAAAAGAAAAACCTGACTGTAGAAGAATTGGCAAACTAGTTTAACCACTTTAAAAAGTGGTCAGGTAGTGAAACAGAAATAGGTATTGCTACGAATTAATTAAATATGTTGAGCTGACGGTGGACGCGTAATCGAGTTGCAGCGATGATCCTTTCCCGATGCACTCGGGAACTGGAGGCTTGCCATGTAGGTGGAGAAGCGTGTAACGTACGTACGTACGTACGCTACGTAGGAAATGCGAGCAGAGGGTTTAATATTGCTAGCCGAGATAGAAGCAATAAATGCTTGTCAAGTAAATCAGGATGAAGCGCCATCGAGGAGCGCGTAATGGCCGCATTAAGTGAATAACTCACGGTTGCAGTGTCAGACTCCGGGGCGCAACGTGAGCTGTGCGTTGGACTGTTAGGAACTGTTAGGGGTGATAGCGGTGCCATCAAACAACTTTACGGCGTTAAGTGCTCCCGAGACCGACTGTTGATATATTACCAACCTAATTTCTGCCAAATACCTATGCGCATGCTGTCTCTCACCGAAACGTGTATATTAAGCGCATCGCCGCTGCGGCCTCCATTCGTTTAATCTGTCGATGGGGGAGTCGAGACAACGTTACGAACTAATGTCCGAACCGTCTATCAATACACGAGGTGTCACTTCAAATTTACTTGTTAATTCTTTTTACCTCGAAACTTGAATCGCGCATGTTTGTAATATATTACGAACGACGTTAAAAAGATTACGGGCAAACGGACAGAACTCTGAGAAAGAACACAGTTAGTATGCTTTGTCTACTACATCTCGGCTACTTCAAAATTCAGAATTTTCAAAGATTAGTATAAAAATAAACAAAATTGAAAGACGAAAGACAGTCTCCTGTCTCCTCTGAGACAAGATTTCATTCGCCTATATTCGACCTCTTGCGCTGAAACGACCGTCGAGAATTTTTTGTCCCAAATTGCAACATTTTCTCAGTTTTAAAGTATATAAGTATATTATATTTAGTTGGGCTATATATGTAACCCAGGCAAAACAAACGATAAACTCGCGAATGCGGCGAATTATTGTGTACGATTTGGTCACTCGTTATGGTCCGCAATCAGCTGCCAGCGACCAAGTAGTTGATTTACCTACAAAATACCTGAGTGAAAAATAGCGACCGTCTAAAATAAAAATTAAAATATACGCGACGACGTATTGAACCGGTAGCTGGGCAGAGGAAAGAATGATTTAAGAACGGGATAATAGCGGCGGCGCGCTAACCAGAAATATTTCACACCGATGCCAAAACGACATCGTTTACACCGAACGCCTTTGTTTCGAACGGTTCCTCCCGCCCCGGTAACCCCCGAGCGGGTTTCATTCTTAGAATTAGTGACACGGAAGAAAACATGGCAGTTTCGACGGCGTGCAGAAAGACAGTGATATACCAGGAAAACAAGCGTAAGAGCGCAGGAATATATTTATAGCTGCCTCCAGCTATTAAGATAATTTATCGGGGCCATTACCGAACAAACGAGAGCATTAATCTATTCTAGCTTCATAAAGAGAACTTCGTCGACGATTTTGTAGCCTGCGCGCCAAACGAGCACTTCGGAGTAAATTGATGGATCCCCCTGACCTGGCTGAGGACCCTCCGTAAATTGCTCGTAAATTTTTATTTATTCCCGCCGCAAATAAAACTTCGAGATGAAGGGCGAGCGAGCGAGAAAGAGGGAAAGAGAGAGAGAGAGAGAGAGAGAGAGAGAGAGAGAAGGCAAGAAGCAAGAAGGAAGAAGAAGAGCGAGAGAGAAAATGATAAGAACCAGCAGGGGGCTAAGAAGGAAGAGAGAAAGAAATAGTGCTGGTTCGGTCGGTGGCATCTCGATTTTCCAGCACCTCGCATTACCGTTATTCGTCGATTCCTAATAGCATCGCCGATTTTCCACGATCATAATTTTTAATCGTCGCCTCTGTCGCCACCGCCGTCGGCCAGGTATCGGCATTTTCTATCTGTCTGGAATTTATACTCCGCGATACTTGAAACGCGCAGCCATCAGCGCCGTCCGTTTCAATTTTGATATTGTTTTTTAACTAGTGTCTCGTAGAAGTCGTGGAACCTCGCTTTGAACGTGTTAACGTACACGTGTTGTGCGAGTACACGAGCGGTACGTTTGGATACTTAAGGAATTAAGGAATTAAGGATCTCGTGTACGCTTCCTTGGTATTACGTGTCTCTTAGTATAGTCTTACGAGCAATGTAAACTTTAGTGTCTTGTTAGTAATACCCGAATGTTACAGGTGGGATAATTTTTAGCGCGACAGTGTATTTACACAGGCAGCTGCTAGTTCGCTTGATTCTCGTGTTCACTGTTTATACCTAATCTTCGTTCAATTTCAACTGCAAACTACCAAATAATTATTTTCATGTGAACAAAAAGAATATCGTATATATTTATGTACCTACGTATATATACGACGAAACAACGTAGTTGAAAGTCAAATCGATGGCGCAAACTGAAGACAAAAGTGAAAAAGAAAATTGAGAGAAATGCACGTGTAAGAGAATGAAAAGAGGGGGAGGGTGGAGTGAAGCGTTGGGAAGAAGATTGTGCAACCAGAGGATAAAACGACGCGCAGACATGTACGCGCTACATCCGCCTCCAGAAACGATCGAATAGGCCGGAAAGGATCGCGTCGGATTCGAATCCCAGCGGCGTGACGGGCTGCCTACTCGTGGCTGGGTCTGCATTGATCAAAGCGGCAATTACTGTCATCGTAATATTACGCGGGACGTTACTCGTGGCGAGGGTAGAGCCGAGAGACAGGGCTAAATCGGCTCTCGGCGCGGCTCCGCGATGTTCTAGCCCGTGCTAGCACGGTACGTACGTACGTACATACATACATACCTCAGCGCAGCCTCCCGCGTCGTTCCTCGCCACCTCTCGTTTCACTCCCAACGTTTAAACGCTTTCTCGCTTCGCTCGTGTAGAGGCTGACTGCTGCTGCTCTCGCTTGTATAGCGGAGCGGAGTAATGATTTCCCAGAATTCGCGTTTGATGTGGCGGCCGGTTATTAGTTTTCTATGGGAGAACCGGCAATTTTTCACGTCGCTCGTTTTTGACCCCGGTTATGATTTGTCGGCTACGGATTTTACACCGAGCACTGGGTTGCTTGGCGTGGGTGGCAGAGGCACCCACCGCCGATAGTCACCCTTCCCGCGTCGTTTGCCTTTATCCCCCAGCAGCGTTTCCCAAATCGCGTTCGCGGGTGATTCGCGAGAGTCGGTAAGGAAGGTCACGCGCGAACAGAGCAAGTTGGTTAATAAATAATTAAAGCGAAAGGTATCTGTCTCGAGGTATCTGTCTTCTTTTTTAAGATAACAGTTATCGACAACGAGCAATAAAATAGTGACAATTGGATATATCTCTTAAAGATAACAAAGATAACAGTCGTTTCTTGAAATAACTTCTTCTTAAATGAGTCTGTGTGACTGGCTAAAAATTCAGGAAAACGACGCGCATCGATTCGCGTTATCTCGACGCGTGTAACGTAAATCTGCAGATGACTGTTGGACGAAAGTAACGTTGAGAAACACTGTCGACGCGTTCTTTCGAAATAATTCGTACCCTGGTTGAATTACGACCGAAATACTCGGACGACTGCGGAATGGTAATTCTTACAAATTCATGGCATGGAAGACTGATAACGCTGACCAATTTTAATTACATTCTGATCATGCTGTGATGAAATTTGAAGCAACGAAAAGATTAAATTACTATTTAACTTCTTTCTCTAATTGTTATCGTTATATAATCATCCATCATTAGTTTCACACAATTGTGTGTGTATAAATTACAATGCCTCGCGAAATTACTCAATTTGCTAAAAAGCTAAAAACTATTTACTAAAAATAAATATAACTATTTACCATAAGTAAATTCAGCTAAATATTTAGCACAAGTAAAGAAATGGCCCTAGTGAATATTGATTGCTTAAATAGTTCAAGAGTTTTGAATTTGTTTCAAACTTGATCACGAGTCTCTTTCAGTACAACGTTAATGACCATCGACGAGGATACATAACATCTCAAGTTAAAAATTCACGAAAAGTGCGAGCTGAAAATGAAAGAAGGTTGAATCATTCAAACGTCACCAGAGTCCGGCAGGCAGCCAGCTCTCGCGAACTAATTCACTTCGTCTTGTTTATGAACAAGAGGATGGATCACCCGATAAAGACGCGGCTGAAGGATTCCAGAGATTTTTGAAGAAAGAGGGTCGTTACTAATTTGGTTGGTAATTTCCGTGCGACACGGTTTTGGATTTCAAAGGCCGGGAAAAGGGACGAAATTTGATAGGGTAAGATGGTAGCTGGTACACAAGGAGACATCAGAGCTGCTGACACGAGGCGATAAATCCGACGCGTTTTCGAAAGAAAAAAAAGAAAAAAGAAAGAAAGAAAGAATGAAAGGACAAGGGGGGGACAGGAACTCGTAGCCGGTCAATAAACGTCAGAAAACGGAGGAAGCGAGGCGAGATATAGGGGCTTAGTTATGGTGCGGTTTCGTGAAATTCTTAGTGGGATAAGGTTGAAAGCTGCTTCTAATAATGGTATAGTCGCTCGGGGGTCAAACACGTAAAAACAGGGCGAAGATTTATGGCGCACCACGCTTCGCTCAGCGTGATGCTAGATAGCTCAGAGACTCGAGCCGAGCGAACGTGCAGCCACGGCTGCTAGAAAGGGGACGCCGTGCCGGATCAGCTTTAGAGTTCTACCGGCCTTACAAAGGGAATAATGTTGCGAAACAAGCGCAATGCGACGCTCCGAAATCGTGCCACATTGAAGGGAAACCAGCAGGTACCAATTGATTTTCCACCATCTCTTGTCACCGTCTCGTTTTTCATTCGCCCGTCCTTCCTCGAATACGCCTCGAACCGAGTAATAGATCGAGATCCTAAGAGATTTCGAGAGTTACGTCGTTCCCTTTTTTTTTTTTAGAACGCAAGCGACCTTTGCAAGCATTTTGGACCGGAAACATGCAACCTTGGTCTTGGAAAAGACTTAGCCAACAGCGGCGACAAATAGATCAACCTATTTTCGAATATTCGTACAACTGTGTATTTCGAATATTTGAACAATATTATATATATATGATACTATTTTATAAATTATAAAATTTATAAATTATAATACTATTTATAATTTATAAATACTATTTTATAAATAGTATTATTGTTGGATGATACTATTTATAATTTATAACTACTATTTTATTGGATAACCAACAATAATAATAATAACCGGACAATATTGAATCTATGCAAATACTGACAATAAGCTAACAGTGAATAGTTAATCATAAGGGCAAGATCCAATTGTTGGTCATTTATGCCTCTTCCCCTTCCATTTGACGATGATAACCAAATATATATAAGGACATTCGACAGCATTAAACATTCTAAATCATTATAGAGACATTCCATATCGTTAAAAGCATTAAACATTCTAAATCATTATAGAGACATTCTATATCGTTAGAACCATTAAACATTCTAAATCATTATAGAGACATTGTACATCGTTAAAAGTATTAAACATTCTAAATCATTATAGAGACATTCTATATCGTTAAAAGCATTAAACATTTTAAATCATTATAGAGACATTCTATGTCGTTAAAAGCATTAGACATTCATCATATTCTATGACATTCTAAATCATTGTAAATCATTCTTTATACACGACCACAACTGTAAGGGAATAAACTCTTCTAAGCTAAT
This sequence comes from Frieseomelitta varia, assembly GCF_011392965.1. Classification (NCBI taxonomy): domain Eukaryota; kingdom Metazoa; phylum Arthropoda; class Insecta; order Hymenoptera; family Apidae; genus Frieseomelitta; species Frieseomelitta varia. Next base: position 65,217 of record NW_025110270.1, read on the forward strand.
TGTAAGCGTGTTGACTCCATTACACGGAATCCAACATTATAATAAATTTTATAAATAGTATTTATAATAAATTTATAATTTATAATACTATTTTATAAATTATAAATTATAAAACTTATAAAATAGTATTATATATATAGTATAATATATATAATACTATTTTTAAATTTTATAATATTATAAAATTATTACCATTGTAAGTGTTAAAAATTGTACATGATTTCTTCCTTTGTAACTATTTGTAAAGCTTAACACTAGAATTACCGACAATTAAAGCATAAAATTTCCATCAGAGACATTAAATTTGAAACAATAGGGAAACTTTATAATACAATAGAGCATACAGGCTTTTGTTTCACGAGAAATTATTTAAATCATTCATAAAAATAAGCTGTTTCACGTCTACAAAACATGTAACAAAACTAACAAATTGGTCACTTTGGTAGTTCTATCAAATACTATACAATGTTCGTCTCGTGTTTCTTTTTTTTTTTTTTTTATAAATCACGTTCTGCAGTTTCATTGTTAATACATCGACAGATATTGTCTTTTGGAATGATTAAGATGAATTAACTTTCACTATTGTTAAATGTAACGATCATGGGGACGATTCTACTGTTCTATCTCTAAAAGTTAGTATACGTGGAGGTTACTCACTTTGACCACCAACCACGAAAACCTTGTAGCCCGTAGAAAATGAATCGTGGATTCTGAAATCGCGACCTCCTGTGAGATGTCCCGCGGTGTGGCCCAGATACCTGGTCGAGAAAATCACGGGAATATGTGGGAGGTCCTCGTTCAAGGTGGAAATGTTAAAAAAAAAAAAAAAGAAAAAAAAGAAAAAAGGAAAGAGTGAAAGAAACTTACCGTTGAGCACTGTACCACGCAACACGTTTCTTAGGTTCCTAGGTTCCTAGAGCCTATAATAACATACAAAGAGCGATTGACAAATAGCGAAGTGAGAAAACGAAATGGAGAAGAGGGAAAATAGAAAAATAAATGGATAAATAAATATGTATACAAGTAAAGTTACGTTGATAGATAGAACGGATGAGGGGAGAAGAGCAGCTGAAAGAGAGAGAAAGAAAGAGAGAGAGAGGTGTCAGTGAAGGAGAAAGAGAACTCCATCTATTTTCGCCTCCCTGTTCCAAGCAGAAGCAGGATGATTTATGCGGAGCGAGTGCCGCGTCTCCACGCTGCGGGAGAATTCTCGCTTTCAGCTCTGCACCCAGCCGTGTCGCCAGGGTGGCAGAGTGTGGCATTGCCTTCACTCTCTCGGTCTTCTCAACATCGCCGTGAGCACTACGATGCATCTTTCTTGGATGACGTGCAACTACCGACCTTCGTTCTCTGCTCTACTCTCTCTCTCTCTCTCTCTCTCTCTTTCTAGCACTTCTTTTCTTTTGCATTCAACTCGCGCTCACACGCGTGGATGATGCTTATTCAGGAGAGAGGCTAATCATAGAGCAACGACAAACATTCTGAGTTATGCATGCTCTAAATGAACGGTTCGCATTCAAAGAGATACGTTGAAGAATTCGCCACGAACCAGCGTACCATGTACCCGCGACGCGAACGCTGAAAGATTATTTTCGTTTTGTTTAGTTAAAGCTTGGGCTTGAAAGCTTCGTCCGCTTGCTTGACCGTTTTTTCTCTTTTCTTCTTCTTCTTTCTTTCCCCTTTTGTAATTATTTTGGATATTTGTTGAGTAGCTATGTTTCAAATGTTTCTATTTTGTAGAATACAGATAACTAACCGAATTGAATCTCTCACAATATTCATACAAATGTACTCAAAATGAATTACTATATCTTTGTGTTCATATTTTTAAGCAGATTCTCTGGCAACGCTCTTAATAAATTGCCAGCACCACTTTTATGTCTGTTTTATGTCATAGAAACAATTTTTTTAACCGCTTGCGCTGACTGCGGACCATAACGAGTGACCAAACCAGGTATACAGTAAATTCGTCTCGCATTCTTTTTGATAGAAATTATTGAAAAGTAATAAATTTATCATTTTGTTTCGCCTATTTCGTTTTACTACGTAAAACTGAGAAAAAATATTACAATTCCGAGACAAACGATTTTCATTCCAGCGCAAGAGGGTTGAAAAATCTGCTGCAACACAATCTTTAAACGTTAAACGCAACGCAGAGGGGCGCGGCGTACTTCTCTCGAAAATGAAACGCAAAGTGAACGCACGTGTAAAAAAAAATAATTTCAGTTACAAACAAACGTGACGTGGTTGATTAATTTATCGAGTTGAAATAATTCGATTGGCTCTTCTGACACAGAACGTTATAGGTAACAGACTCAAATACTCGGTGCGATACACGCGTCCACGCGGCTACTCTTGCGGCGTGGTGTACAGGACTGCCGCAAATATTGCTAAAGAAAGGCACTTTAAATTATCTTCGATGAGTAGAGTGGCAACAAAGGCACGTGTTTTGCTTCTTCACTCCGGCTCCATTTATCTCCGCCTGTACAATACGGTCCGCGTTTGACACATCTATCAGCGGACAATACTCGACCGAACCCGCCCCGTTCTTTGCTTTCCGCCCCTTCTTCTTCTTCTTCTTCTTCTTCTTCGTCTTCTTTCTCCTCGGTCGGCGCTCGTCTTCTTCGAACAACCTTCCGACACGCTGCAAACCTTCCCTCCACGGAGTAAATCAAGAATAGTGGCATGACTGATATTTCGGCCCGTTGTCCCGTCGTAATTACCCTTTTCCTGCTTTAACTTTCCTGCTTTAACTTACGGATAATCCATGTGAACACGCGTGTTTATCGGAATTGTAAGAAAGAACGGCGCAGAAGAAAGGCTCCCTCACAGCTGTGGCTTCGGCCATTACGTAAATTGCTAAATCACGACCGCGTATTCTTTTCTTGTGCACAGTGTTCCTCGTATGTTCCAAGTGACGATGACTTTTTAAATACACACCGAATTTACACACGTGTTCGACGATGAAACAAAGTTTCGAGAATATTTCGCCAAAGGGGGAGGATGTAATTTCAATTTCATGTTATCAAACTTGCGAATTCGAGGAGTTCAGAATTCAAGTCCCAGGAATTATTATTTTATAAATAATACAGGATGGTCACTGAAGTACTGAATGATATAAAACAAAAATAACTCTTGCAGACACATGTCTTTTCAATTTTTTAATTCAATTTCAATTCTTCAAAAATGTGAATTTTTTTTATCATTTCAATTATCTAGAATTATAAATTTTTTTATTATTTCGATTATTTAGAAACGTAAACTTTTTTATTATTTTAATTATTTAGAAACATAATTAATGGATTTCCTTTTCAGTATTTTGTGTGAAAAAACAACATCCCATCTTCCTGCTCACAAGTACGAGTTTTTCCATCGGTTTTTCAATGACCATTCTATAGAATCAAGATAACATACGCAGATACACGTAATTAATGAAATCGTGGTTAAACGACACCAACGATTCGCGAGCGAAGTGCAAAGTTGCAGGCGTGTGCGACGTCGTCGGTAATTATTGCGCGCGCGATCGCGATAACGACGTCAATGAACAATTGAAACGGCAGGGAAAGAAAATGATCAACATTTCCATCGGGGAAAGGATTGTTAAATAATAGTAACCTCGTACCTACGGGCGACGCGAGCAGTTTACGTGATTACGATTGTACGGTAACGAGCGTTATCGCGAAAAGAAAAAGAGAAAAAAAGAAAAAAGAAGTTGCACGATGCACGAAATGTATGAAAAAGGGAAGGAGAGAAGGAAAAAAGGTCGGTAAATTAACGATTGTAAAGGCTGCCTTGGGTCAAAGCAAGCCGCTTGTAAGCCATGGAATCGTCATTATCGCTCTCACGAGTGGTGACGCTGATAGATGCCACCTCTAAATGATGATGGATGGCTCGTATAACTGTCGCAACACACGGCTACCCGATGAGCTTCGTATCTTGATTTACTGCCTGTCCCTTCGCCATTTCGCAATTCCACATATACACAAGTATGCCAATTGCCATTACCGCCGCGTCTTTCTTAATCCTCTCGCTGCGATGTATATATATATATATATATATATATATATATATATATATATATATATATATCGTAGCAATAGTCGCACGACGGATATAAATTCGTGTTTCAATTAACTGAACATCGAGGAACGTTGTTTTTTTTTAAATATTATTTAAACGGTGATTGATAATTAACTTAACGACCGAATTTCACGTCACGTGGCGATTCGGCAATCGCGTTGCTTATGTCGGGGATAGTTGAATTTTTCTAACTCGATTTTTTTCAACCTCATCTGTCAATGTCAAATTGACACAGCGACAAAACAATTCAGTTGTTAGATTCTTTTGTACAACAGCAAATAGACTAAGCGTCTGTTCAATTATATATAACCTACTCTGGCTGTAAATGTTCACTCAATTTCTTACACGAGACAGAAAATGTGTGACACGAGGGATGGATTAAGGTCAATCGAGAGAAAATCTTATGTCGTATAAATTGATATCGTTATCGTAAAAGAAGAAAGGAAAAAAAAAAGATTTTTAAAACCTCGCAAGAAGCAATAAATTAAAGACGTAAGTGCACAAGTAGATTCGTAGGAAAATGTACAAGATACGTATCTTCGATACTTGGCTTTTTCCCCCCTAATTTCACTAGTTTGTCCGAGTCTTATCTGCTCGTTTAATTTATATCATCCGCGGGGGACTTCGAGTTATCGATAACACGTCAGATACGTGATTTATTACTTCTTTATCACTTCAGTGCCAAACATCCGTCTTTGCGATACATGCCTATTTTTGTACAGTGAACGATATGAAACGTTAAAAGATTAAATAAAGAGCGCTGGCTATCGATGAAACGAAGACAGGTTTCGTGAAAATTTTACATCTTTTTTTTTTTTTTTTTTTTTTTTGTTTTTTTTGACTAGGAACACAGAGAGAAAGAGAGAAAGAGATCTACGTGGGTATAGCTACATGTATATAAAGTATAACACGTTATACTTTGCACACGGTCCATTTGTCACTTACTTGCGCAATCGGTTGAATGATTAATTCGTTCGTTGTGCAATGCTGCTGCTAATAATCAATTAATTAGAACGAATCGTTATTCTGATGGAAATATTATCTACTTGTGTATAATTATCGTGACGCAACGAACCGCAGATGTTTGGAACGGGTTTAAAGTTTAAATTAACTAATCAGGCCGTTTTACGTAATTACAGTATTAATAACGCTCGAACACGCAAATTCGAGTTTTTACGAATAACTAAGGAGCTGGAACTTTGACGGGCACTTTGCTTCGTTCTTTCAATATAACAAATATTCTTCACTTTGACATTATTTCAGATGTATATCTTCGTGAGCATTTTTGCGCTGGAATGACGTGCCACGCACGTCAAGAATTCTTTGTTCCAAAATTGTGATATTCTCTCAGTTTTAAGTATATATTCGAGTGAAACAAAATAGGCGAAACAAACGAGAAATTTATTACTTCTCAATAATTTCTATCCAGTGATATCGTACCGACGAGTTTAAAAAGAAAGCGACGAATTACTGTATACCGGTTTGGTCACTCGTTATGGTCCGCAGTCGGCGCAAGTGGTTAAAAAAATTGTTTCTACGATGTAAAACAAACATAAAAGTGGTGCTGGCAATTTATTAAGAGTGTTGCCAGAGAATCTGCTTAAAAATATGAACACAAAGATACAGTAATTCATTTTGAGTACATTTGTATGAATATTGCGAGAGATTCAATTCGGCTAGTTATCTGTATTCTACAGAATAGAAACATAGCTACTCAACAAATATCCAAAATAATATTACAAAAGGGGAAATAAATAAGAAAGAAGATGAAAAAAAAAAAAAACGGCCAAGCAAGCCATTAAATGTATAAAAATTCTCAATCTAGTTGCGATAAACTGTCTGAAAGTTTGACGAGCCGTTTAACACATTTATTCAATATATCGTCAACACACATTGTCCCCTAATAAAAGCGAACGAACTGTTTGATCATCGATCACGAAGGCTATCCTCTACGATATTCCAGTACGCGTTAAACACTCAAAGGATGAAATCGATCGGCCTTTCGAAACGGTCTTTTTTTTTCTCTCGGATAATAGATAATGATAGCGTAATGCATACAAAATTATGCAGATAACAGGTTATTTAGCGTTCGCGCCATTAGCCATAGCGTATCACGGGAATCGTAGCGGCGTGGCGTATCTGTAAAAACGACGCAGGGAAACCGGACGCCGGGTTTTTCGAAAATATCCGCTATTACGTTCGTTGTACCTGCCACTCGATGGACCACAGATTACGGCCGCGATATACCTTGGAGAAGAATTTTAAATGAAGGTGAAAACGCGAAAGCGGCCACGGTTTTGCCAGGGTCCCGGCCCCGTAGCCGCGGCGGTAATAAACGAGAGCTTTTTAGCCGAACGGCGTTGAAGGATCGAGCTGATCCACGTATCGCGTGCAGATGGTCGCCCCCCCCCCTCCCCCCTCCCTCCACCGCCATGTTCCTTTTCGTTTACCCGTGGCACGGCCGCGGGACATCGTTCATCACTCTGATGCATAAGCCCCCATAATGCTTGACAGCGAGCGACGACGAGATGACCGTGCCAGGCCACGGACATTTCCTTCTCGCGTGGCTGAATTAACGCCTCGTCATTAGCAGCCTGTCTCAAACTACCTGATCGCCGCCGAAACTTCCATGTCCCACGCCACATCACCGCGCCGTTGTGACACCGGGCCTTTGTCCGCCGACATTCCTCCAACTGCTACCGTGCTGGTAGCATCTTTCCGCTTCCGCGATACGTACTACGAGCAACTGTCTGGTGGAAAAATCTTGGCGAATTCTCGCAAACAACGTGAGGAGAGAATTTATATATTTGCGTGTTTAATTGACTTTTGGCTGTATAGACTTTAGTATCGTAGACTCGTTTTTATCGGGAAAAGAGTGGAAGCCAAATATAAACCGTCTGCATAATTTGATCATGTCTAGACCGGCTATTTTGGGTAACTTGCGCAGACATAATTTGTCTCGGGGATATAATTGGCCAAGTGTTCGATCAACCGATTGAAAAGCAGAAACGGGATTTTTTTGATCGATTGGTTTGCCATTGGTCGTTCTTTCGACATTATTCGTGGTTCGTTGTCCAAATTTATATGTACAGTGAGTGGGTCACCACATAACCGCCATCTTTACGTCATTATTGTTATGCGTAGCGAAAAATGTTTCAGATGAAGTCGAATGGTTTCGAGAGGGGCACATTTTGATGATACTAATTTTCTTGTAGGTGGACGTGTAGAAGGCATATAAAGATCACTAATGTTTTAAATGGAATCATATATTTTTTGTTGCATCAGTTGATGCACGTTGATATTCTTTGGAAAAAGGTACCTATTTATGTTAAAAGAAATCATTAATTTAGGAGATGTTTTAATTTTAATGTTGTTAGGAAATAAAGTGTACGCTGAGCCTCCGATTATATCATTGATTGTGAGTGTAATATGTGCACAATGTGAGTGAATTATTAATCTATCGATTCAAAAAAATGTCGTAAATGGTCGTCGCATGGAACTTTTTCTGCAAATAAAATCATTACAACATTAACAATGTTTCCTAACAACATTAAAATTAAAATATCTCCTAAAGTAATGATTTTTTAACACAAATGGGTTAATATCTTTTTGTAAAGAATATCAAGGTGCATCGACTGATGCGATAAAAAGTATATAAATATATTCCATTGAAAAAAAAACCGTTAATGACGTTCATATGTCCTCTACAAGAAAACTAGTATCGTCAAAATGTGCGCTTTTCGAGATCATTCAATTTCATCTGAAAGATGTTTCGCTGCGCGTAATAATAATGACGTAAATCTAGATGGCAATATATGGTGCTTCACTCTGTATATTGCAGACTCGCGATGATTAAGATTGATATTGGTTTAGGACGAGAGTGAGGGAAGTAGCGGCCGATTAAAGAAGGAAGCGATCAAAGTGTCGAATGATCGGGTAAATTCAACCACAGAGTAATATCGTGATGTTCTTCTCTCCCTCTCTCTCTTTCTCTCTCTCTCTCTCTCTCTCTCACGTTTGCCAATTACGACAGAACGAAAGCGAAGAGAAATCGGCCGGACGGGGGAACAAAGGTAAAGATCAAAAAGGGGAACACTAATCACGTTCGACGTCCGTCAGTCATTGAAATTCAGCGATCCCTCGTGGCTTTCCGCAAATCTAACCGCGGGAGTAGTTAGTCGGCGCAGAGAGGAGAACGACACTGATCGATAGGTTCCTAACGGACGGTTGAGGGGTTGTCGAAGCCTTGACCCTGCTCTTCCGTCGGCGGCTTTAATGCTCGCGGTCAGCGGGAGCCGACTCTCTCTCTCTCTCTTTCTCTCTCTTCCTCTTTCTCTCTCTCCACGCTCGTCCAGATCGGAGAGCTCAGCTGTCTGCTCAGATAGGAATCTGGTCGGGGCTTAATGACGGCTCGTGACGGACGGGTATCGAAGCCGGCAGCACCGGCCAGAAGAAGAAGGGTTGGAGGAACGCGGGAGTCTGGCGTGTCACATCAACGGCGCCGCGAGATCTACGGCCTCAGTTTTACCAAACGGATTGGATTCTTTTCGTTTTGGTAGCTCCTGTGCCTGTCCCACTCTTGCTCGCTCGCGCGTGCGTCTGTGTGCACGCCTATAACACAATACAAACGCGAACACGCGCTCGCGCTCTGCATTTCTCTTTTCTTCTTTCCCTTTCTCTCCCGCCGTCTCGCTCCCTTTCACCCGGTTTATCTTTATGTTTCTCTCTACATGCTGTCAATCCAAACAAAGGCAATCGGATAGCCAAGCCGATACCGACCATTCGGTCGTTGCCTGAATCAAGTTACGAGCGTTTTATTCGTCAGCGGAATGTCCTTCTGATTTCGAATTCCTCCGATCCTCACCCCTCCAGACGTTTCACGAACGATGGATTGTTCCGCCCGAATGTCCGTACGAATTTTGATCGACGATTTTGCAAAAATTCTTTCACTTTTGAAGATGTTCTTTGACGTGTTGCAACGCCAAAGAAACGACTAAGAAACGACAGTTTGAATAGTACTGTATGCGAAATACACGTATGGTGTGTTCTACTTGTAACATGGCACCTACTGTAACTTGGTAATGTCACGACCGTCTAGATGTTTCGTAACAAAATAATTTAAGCTTATTTGTAGAAGACTCTATTTCAACCTGCTGGTATCTTTTATCGAAAATCGATATTTCTTCGACAGAAGGTCGATCATTTCCTCTCCGTCAGCAAATAAATAATTACCCAGCGACGACAACAAACGTTCCGAGCAGCGTGAACAGCATTATATACATGTATAGATATACCTGTAATTACTTGCAAAGTGCAATGTCCTATTAAGGGTTGCGCGATAATAAGGTTACGGAGCTACGTGTATGATATACCTGTAGACGCGCACACAGTGACGTGTATAATGAAACCATTAGGCGACTCTGTCACGTAAAGCGCGTACCCTGCGTGTTTCCACTCTCTGTTAGCAACGAGGAGAAATACCGATATATTTCCACACACCGGCATTGCTGCGTTTTATTACGTTGTACAGTGTCTTGAAAAGTTGACGAAAAGAAGAGGCCAAGATCTCGGCCTGTAAACGTGTGCCCCGTGTAAACGTGGATCCATTATATATAAATTAAGGAAACAAGAGGCGGCGATATTGAGTGACAGCCTTAAATAGTAAATAGAAAATTCCAGTAGTCGGGTGAAAGGCGGAATGGATCAAAGGGCGCCGACCAACTCCGAAGCTCCGGTCTCAGCCAGCCCTCTTCTTCTCGGATAGACCGAAGGGGAGGGGGAAGGTAATAGATTGCCTCTTTCTGACTTTTATTGCAGCAGAAAAAGCTTGTCAGATTCAACGTGGAGACCCTGCACTCTCCATTACGTGCCGTGAGATTGGGGGGCACCGAGGTGAAGAAGTCGAGGAGGTGGGACCAAGTTGCGAACATTGGGAAATGGGGGAGTGGGGGCGGAAATGGGTAAGCAATTTGTAGGAATTTTCTTGGAAAATATGTACACCTTGTGTCGACGTCGTTGGGTTAAACACAGATGTAAATCTGAGCACGCTGCGTGAAAGGCACTCGAATAAATCCGATTTTGATAAATCCAATACTTTTTTTTTTTTTTTTTTTTTAGATAACTTTTATCATCCGAATGTTATTCTGTTGCTTTGTACGTATTTTTAATAGTAACGAATCTTGAACCTATGTAATTTTATTGAATACTCTCGCAAGCTTTTAAACGTTTAAATTTTCGAATAATATCGAGCTCCGCGACGGAATCTACGCGTGAATGAGAAATCGCAATCGTCAAATGCTCATCCCGCTTGGCAAATGGCGTAATTAATGGTTATACACGCCTCCACCCGGCTTTCAACTATCTATACCCATCGAGCGCCGTACATCTGGATCTCGTAAATCACGTCGTGTTTTTTAGCCAAGCGTTTAGGAAAGCAGTTGATTCGTAAAACGAGCCGATCGTCTTTGCAGCTGGTTAACATAATTTAGAAAAATTGAACAACAAATTACAGCCGAGGCTTGTTACACAAAGTCAAAAATATTCGGTGTCTCGCGCATCGTGCTCGCTGTGAAACGTAATAAAAGTTGATCTTTACCCAGAAAGCTTTGGCTTATCCACGTAATAATTACACGAAAAATGATTTACACTGGAGCTGATTTACACTGGAATTGATAATTTCACAACAACGCACGAATAATGCATAACTTCACAACTCGAAAATTACTTTATTTGCAACGAGAGTGGAGAGATACGCAAACCTAACCTTACGCCTGGGCAACGTGTGTATTTATCCCTCGTTATCGTCGGACTACCCGGTAAGCTTGAGCCGACGCGGCGGTACTACGTATTCCAGCCGAAAAGTCAAGATGTTCCGGGAGATAGAGGCTTTCGGTATCGGATCGCGAAGAAGCAGCGGAAACAATCGGTTGATTGCTGACCGTCGAGCCGGAGTGAAACGAAGATCCCAAGATATTCCATAAATGTAAGATGTTCGAATAACTGCGGTTCCGGGCTGGCAGGTTCGGGAAGAAGGAAAAGGAAAGGTAAGGAATGAAATAGCGGCGAGGAGACAGGGAACGAGGGGCGGCGAGGAGCGAGGAGGTGTTGAGAAGGGAGGTGAAAAGAAGAGGGAGGGAACGAGGGAAGAAGAGAGAACGAAAGCCACGTAGCACGAGAGCCATCAATCGTCGCGTGACGTAGACGAAGAGCCGTGGCCCACGGCAAAGCGAACCGACATCAGTCGTCGTCGTCGTTGTCTTCGTCGTCTTCGGCAATGCGAGAGACGAAGCGCTCGGAGGCCGAAGACGCGTAGACGCGCCGGCAGAAGCCGCTACTTAGCAAGCAGGCATGTGTCTTAAACCTGGCTCTCGACGGACCCCCGCCTTTCCTTCCCGCCACCGCAGCGTATCAAAGGGCCGCGTCTCCTTTGGAATTCTCCAGTTGTTAACATTTAACAGTGATGCTTCCCCACGATTTTTGTCGCACATCCCCTGCAGGGCCCACTCCTCTATATCTGTCCCTCTTGTTTATTCCTGCAGGCTCCTCGGTACCGTCGGCCTGTTCCCCGCATTTTATAACGAGACGATTTCAACTAATGTAGGTGGACACCGTGCCGACTACGTTTTTCCATCGGCTTTTTCTCCAGCCGGGGTCCGTCGCGTCGTCCGCGGTTCACCACGAACGCTATCACGACGAACACGAGATCTCGCGCTAAATTATGTTTAATGCACGGGTGATGAATGTTTCTCAACAGCACGTGCATGGCCAATCAACGGCTGGCATGAGAAATGATCCGCGTCTGGTCATTATACATCAGGATCTCGTTCCGATAATTTATTACGGCTTGCTATCTTGTCTGCGGTTTATTTTAATTGTACAAGCGATAAGTACAACAGCGTTGATTCGTGGTAGTCTGGTACTCTCTCTCAAAGCTGTATTTCCAATCGACTTAAATGTTCGTCGTTTCCTCGACGATTATCTTACCGTTTATTGAGCAAGTAAATCTTTCCCCAACCTTCTGAACGAAGAACGTGATCTCACGAGTGGCAGAAACAAATTGTATATATATTTGGTCTTATGTAAGGAACGATCCTAACCTCTCCTATTCATCTCACGCTCTACGAGATATCACTTACGTAAGGCAATAAACGTTTTTCAAACTAGCCACTATGTACATATTCGCAAGAAACAAATTGTACGTGGTCGATGTAATGTAGGAAACGATTCTAACCTCTTCTCTATACCCGCAAGAGACACCACCTGCGCAAGATAATTTTTCGAATTAGCCGCTACGTAGCTACCTCCTTCGGAGTCTCGGCGACTGGAAGCAAAAGAGTCGTCCGTCTCTCGCGGTAAAACGCGCGGGAGGAAGGGTAACAGGGTAACTTGTGAATCCTCCGGCTCTCGTAATGCTTTCGTGAAGACAGGCAGGAGTTGCGGAGGTGGCCCTGACGTTTTTACGACGAGAATTCGTCTCTATAAAACTGTCTTGGCCTTCCTACGCTGTGCCGTGCTTCTCTCTCTCTTTCTCTCTCGACCTTACTTTCCAGACTACGGTACAACGTTGATACAATGGGCCTGGCGGAAAGCAAGAATAGCTGGCTAGCCACTATAGACAGTGCAAGTACAACGAGACACCAGTATGCTTTGAAATCTAGTTGAAAACAGTAGCCAAAATACGACCACTTTCTCTTTGAGTGTACTTACTAATCGGTCCACACAAACACTCCGTTCACATCTTTTCAATTCGCACACAAGAATCCAAGATCAGAATCTAGATATTTCTCAAATATTCTTCTTTTTTCGATCACGTTCTGAAAAAAAAACAAAGAAAAAAAAAATAAAAGATAATTTGTAAATGAAAATGTAATCGGCGTTCTTTAATTTAAATGAAACGAAAGAAACAACAACTTTATAGAATGGGAATATCATACGGAATGGTTCAACAGCACGTTTAATTGTTGGACGTATATAGAATGCAAGTACTGGTTAGTCATGTTACATCGATTAGCTGAAATTGTATCTTTTTATGGTAGCAGCGACAAGCACAGTGTTTCCTGTAAAAAGCTTGTCGCAGTAATTTGAGCCACCTCGATAAATCTTATAAGATAATCGTAGTACAACGCAGCCGTTTCCTTTGTAAAGCAATCACCGGTACCCCTTTTCAGTAACTTGCCTTTTCCTTACCGGAATCAATGAATCGACGGAATCGGTTACGCGGTTGGCAAGATTTACGGGAATTTCGATCGAAGGGATACGTATCCCTTAACGTCATTAGCAGCTGGAAACTTCTTCGAGCGTGGCTCGATCGACTCTTTCCATCTCTCGAGAGGCGACGTTCTTCCCACCAGCGAAAAATCGCATCGAGCGATTCGAGACACGCTTGTCCCGCACTTGGAATGCGAGTTCCTGGGTCGTTCGAATATCAGAGATCGCTCAGAAAAACGTCAGCTGGCTTCTCCGCGACGCGAAATACTTCCCCGAAGCGAGAACGACTGTCGTGTCTGGTTCGTCCACGTATACAGAATCGTTAGCGTTTCGCTTCGGCTATCAGATGTTCTTTCGTTTCTTTGGAAAACCTGTAACTCTTGTCGCCCCGTTTTATCGGCTACGTTTCCTATTTCCTAGATCGTTCGAACGGTTGCTTATTTAGAAAAATGTCTCGACATTTCTCCGTGTACAAACCTAACCTAACCTAATCTTTCTTACGTAGGTACTGGCGTACTTCTGCGAAATCGAATTCAAACTTAATTTCTCAATATTTCTGTTTTAATTTTTCTCTTTATACAGTTTCCTAGTAACCACGTACCTGTGTGTATATTTATGTAAATATTTCTCCTATTTTCTGGCGTTTCACTCTTACTTGACAGTAAACGAACGAGGTCTGTGATTCAAACGATCATAGGTGTCATGTCTGTGTCGCCCACTATATACATAGTGGGAAAAACAGGACTGTCGATAAAAAAGTGTTTGTCGACGCTGTGTCTCAACTAACTAACGAAGCATAGGCGGAAACCACGGTGGGTTTATTGGCAGACCGCGCGTGCACGACCGAGCTAATTAGTTTATCAGTTATGAAAAGACGTATCTCTCATCAAAAGTGAGAGATCGGGGGGCGAAGCGGAGGCCGTCGCGTGAGATGTGACTGTGCGAGTGATACGAGAAGCGTAGCGAAGCGTCGAGCAATACGCGAGGCAGCGCGAATACGCGCAGTAGAATGCAGAGAGAGCGGAGTCTACACTCTCTACTCTAGTGCCGAGAGCTCGCGGTGGCATCGGGCGCGCAGGCCGCGCATTGCATGCTAAATATAAAAGCAGCTTGCGGGCAGAACGGGACGGATCGGAAGAGAGCGCGCGGCGTGGCGTGGCGTAGCATGGCATGGTATGGTATGGCATAGTATGGCGTGGCGTGGCGTGGCGTGGCGTGGCGCGGCGCGGCGCGGCACTACGCGCCGTATGCCTACGCCATCTTGCATGGAAGAGTCATTTGCGTTAGTCCTGCCCACAGAGGGCAGCCTGGCTCCGCCTCCAGTTGCCGGTTGTACATAAGCAGAACCATCTTTATTACCCTCGGGCACTAACCGTAAAGGAAACGAGTCGAGGGAAACCTGCGAGAAGAGAGCGAGCAAGAGAGACTAGCTGAGGGCCGAAGAGGGCCGCGATGGGGCCGACGGGCCAAGTCCGCTGTCCTGTATACGTCCGAACGAGCCTACGGTGTGTAAGCAAAGTATGTGTGTGTGCGTGTGCGCATATGTGTGTGTGTGTGTGTGTTGCCGCGCGAGAGTACCGAAAGCTAAAGGGAGGGCAGTACGTCTCTCGGTGGAGATCGAGTGGCCGTTTCAGGGATCGGCCTGAAGAATTATGGTATGAAGTGGTGGGGCATGACGGTGCCGTAGGCATAGTTTGTCTTTATAACGTCTGCGCGGCCGCGGCTGAACTTCAAACGAGCCGCTGATGGCTCAAAGTGGTTGACCGGGATATAAATCCACGGCCCACCTCGCTCGTCTGCTTGGATTTTCTTTCTCTTTTGCTCTCGTTTCTTCACCGCGCCGAGGTTGGACGCTCGTCCTTCCAGCCTGCCCGCTTTGCCTCTACCTTTGCCTTTGCCTTTACTTACCTTTGCCTTTGCCTTTGCTTCTGCCTGTGCCTCTGCCTTTGCCTTTGCCTTTGCCTTTAGCTTTTACGCTTCTCCCGTGGATACGCTTGTGCCTTTTCTTTCTTCTTCGTGCCCGAACCATCTCATTCTTCTGCCAGGTGCGATATATTTCCCCTTCGAAAACCGACGCGATATATTTATTCGATGACTTGTATCCTTTGCTCGATCCGCGCTTTCTATGATAATAACGTTCGTCTCGCGTTCTGATGTACCGATCGTGTCGCAGGCTGGATAGGTTGACCCATGTTTTTTCGACGGAGTCGACGTTCGAGTCGACTATCGAATCTTGATCATGTGACCAGTGCGTCAATGGTGGTCGAACGGTTGATCGGGGGTTCTTTCTCTGTTAGACGTAATCCACTAATCGCGAGTTTATCTCGCGAGTTCCGTTTTATTTCGCACTTTCGCTCCTATTTTTGACAGGAAGACACGCATCGATACAGGTAAGAAAGATTTTGTGCTCTTATCTTTGCGAATTTATTAAATTGTCGTGAATGACGAAAAATGTTCAGAGATTCTCAAGTGACAATGACATATGCTCTGTACGTACAATTCGTAAAAGCTGTAATACAGGAATGTTAAATTTGTAAAATTATTTAGCTCAGACTCGTGTATCGATACAGGTAAGAAAGATTTTATGTTAAACCTTTGCAAATTTATTAAATCGTCATAAACGACGGAATGTGTTCAGAGATTCTTAAGTGACAACGACATATGTTTCATTCTGTATATACAATTTGTAAAGGCAAAAGCTGCAACATATGAACATTAAATTTGCCTGGTCGTAAAAAAATGGTAGAAAAATATTAAAGTCTAAATATTCTACAAATTGTTTAGCTTAATTTTCTCAGAAACTTATAATAACCTATAATAATTTTTATCCTACATTTTTAGAGTCTTGCTAATGTCTCCAGATTTATCACACTATTTTGGTAATGTCCACTGATAGTTACCAGATATTCTCAGTTTGTCAGTAGGTTATAAAAGAAACCCGGATAAATTTTTTAATTTACTGTATATTTAAAACATATAACAAATTAGGCCATTTTTAATATAAACTTGTAATATATATTTAAAGCAATTAAAAACTCTCCATCTTCAAATTACAGAAATCATCTTAAAGGAAAAGCTACAGCTATTAAAAGGCTTAAAGGAAAGGGAAAGGTACAAAAAGAAAAAAAAAAAAGGAAAAATGAAAGAGTTGCGACTGAAAAAAACTTAAAGATTGAAATCGATTAAAGGGAAAAATGGTATCAATCTTGCTGTCACAATTCGCATTAGTAGGACAATGTCGGTTGAATATTATCAAGTAATGCAAAGAGTTGAACCAGCAT
Organism: Frieseomelitta varia; assembly: GCF_011392965.1. Taxonomy (NCBI): domain Eukaryota; kingdom Metazoa; phylum Arthropoda; class Insecta; order Hymenoptera; family Apidae; genus Frieseomelitta; species Frieseomelitta varia. The sequence continues at coordinate 81,785 of NW_025110270.1, forward strand.
TTTCTTCTGGTACATTCAACATATCCGGCATTATCAGCGTACCGTTAGTTGACAAAGCACGATCATTATTCAAAAGGACGCGAGCCTGGAGGGCGGCAAGCAGTTTTGTAGCGGAAGACATTGGACAAATGGGGTTGTTCCGTGGACAGGCAGGTTATCTCGGTCAGTCGTCGAGTAGCCACCCCACTAAATCACTCAGTTCTCGCCCTCCAACCCGACGACCTCTGCCGTTGGCACTCTCAATCTCGATAATGTCTGAAAACATCGGCGTGCCACGTTTGTTTGAACTTCCTTGAGAACAGTTTCTTTTTGTTTCGTTTCATGTCAAGCTATGCGTCAGATACAAAATTCACAAGTAATTTTTATTTAAAAAGTTTTTAGAATTTTATACATTTGAGTTTGAATTTAAACGTTATTTGTGAGACTTGAAATAGTAAATTTGAATTATGAAAAATACAAGGAGTCTAGTAAAGCGTTGTCTTCTTCAGATTAGTAATTGCAATAACTGAAATCTCAGCTTTATTTATTTGATCTATTCAAAGTTTATGAAACTTCTGTGGGTAGAATGGGATAATAATATCTTTATCTTTCAACGAAAAACACAAAGTACATTTACATGAAAGATAATAACGCAATAAACACAAAATATTATATTGAATGATAAATCAGTTCTCTCTTTTTACACTCTCTTCTTACTCTCTCACTCTGTCTCGCTTCACCTATTGGTTCTAACTCTCTGGCTCTTCTGTAACGACTAACTGCCCTAGGACATTCTTTAAAACAATACACCAGACGGGCCTTTCCCATATCACATTACACCATAGACTTCATAACTATAGACAAAAGATCTCTCCCTTATCCAACAACACTGACACTCACAATTTCCTTTAAGGAATTTTTTTAAGAAGTTATTTCAAATTCAGCAAAAACCACCGGTCTGATAAATATCCTATTAAAAATAAGCAAATGTTTCTGTGCTTTTGAATGATAATGAAATTTAGCATCGTGAAACGTGTTCTCACTATTGAACCCTATAGTTTTAAAAATCAACGCCTTTATCAAAGTTTGTACAGAGAACGTCAATTTTCCGTGAAAAGAATGTTCTATCGCTGAAAAGTCCGCTTTGTTAGCTACGTAACACGGCGTTATACGAATCATGAAATTAGCAAAAAAGGCCGATGACTGTAAAATGAGCATACGAGAAAAACTTTATTAATCGTTAGGCTTGAGCGTCAACGTGCTGTAAAATCAGTAGGTATATGCCCCTGTTATCTATAATAAAGAAAACGGTTAGTAGAACCTCGTATTCTTGAATTTTACGCGTTATTAAGTATCTATCAAAGTAAACGTCACTGATGTGCACTACGTAGCCTGGCAAAGCAATCTAAGAGCACTCTGGTAGAATATGTCTTTGTGAAATTATGCACACTCATTAGCACGTAATAAAACGATAATAGCACTATCTTTATACTGTTCACCATACTTCATTCAACAGTTAATGCATTCCACTTTGCTATCGGTGTACGGCGATGTTAACATTTTAATTACAAGCAACCTTTGCGAGAAAGCATTGCGGATATTTTGAGAAATTTTTCTCTGTAAAAGACGAGTTCAGAAAATGAACTGATCATTGAAAGACATTGAAAAACATTTTGCTTATTTATATTTCAGAGTAGATACCTGTGCCAATTTCTGATAGATTTTAATTTCCATTGCTGTTTTTACATATGAAATTTCTAATTACCTTTCTCAATTAATATATCATATAGTGCAAATTGCTCGATCAATGTATTATGTAATAAAAAATTCTTCATAGAAAATAGTTATAATTTCTTCTTTATCGCTCCGTATGAGTAAAAGATAAAATTTCACGTCACAAATAACGACAACTTGTTAAACACTTTATATCTTTGTTTTGACGTTATTTACGATAACACGTTCTCGTTGTCAATCAATACCTGCGAGAAATATAGTTCGAAAATTTCGCCGACGAGAAAAACACTTTTAATCGTAACATTTTAAACATGTAATATCGAATGGGAAAATTGAAAATAATTTCGTTTCGTGCAATTTTTTACAATTTGATCGCAATCACGGTTCAAACGACGACTTTTTGAGAAATATGTCACGAAATGGTTTTGAAAATTAAACTCTTTGCGCTCGAACGTTTCCTTTGGTATTTCCCTCCCTTGAATTTCTTTTACGTTTCGCCTGGAATTTAATTACAGGTTGTTTACTGTGTTTTCATTTTATTCTCTTAGCCATTTTATGAGAAAATTGTGCAACGCCTACTTTGTTCGGAATAAAGTGGCAACATTGAATTCCGAGAATTCCACTCGATGTATTAAAATACATTTCAGTTGTATGTATAATTTCGCTTCTATAAAGACAGAATTGAAACTGACATAATCTAAAATCTTTCCCATTCGTAACTCTTTGGGGTTGAATTAATAATGTAATATAATTATCTATAACTGTCTATAACTTGATTTTCCTGTAACTTGAGAGTCGATGCCAATGTCATAATTATTCTCAAACCTTGATCCATTAATGTTTTTTCTCGTTTCAGCAGAGACTGGGATCCTATTGCCAAGCATTGCTGAAAATCATGAAAGTGCGTGTGGTAACCATGGTCGAATTGGTAAGTGCGTATGACAAATAATTTGAACTACTTTTGAATATGAAACGATATCTTGAACATTTTGAATGTCTTGGTTGACCCTTTAAATTATAATATCAAAAATAAAATTTCAAGCTGAAAGAAAAAGCGAATTCGAATTTGAATTTTCAGTTTCAATTTTATAAACTTGAACTTCAATGCTTTACATCTGACATGATGTAACATCTTATAGTAATTAATGTTTACTGAAGACTGAGGATAAAATCAATCAAGGCAAGGGATTAATCTTGAGTCTTGAAAGTTTTGAAGGATCAGTAACATTGAGTTAAGTCTGTTTTCAACTGCGAATTAAAGAGTTTTAATGCTTGTAGTAAATTCATGCTAAATCATATTTTAATCAAATGAAAAGTTCGCAAAGTAAATAATCTAAAGCTTAAATTGTCATGGGTGTCACTGCTCAATGATACTATTCAAAGAGACTGTTGGGGAACAAATTATTCAGTTTAATTTAAATATCCTTCTGGTTCAAATAATTGTTTTATTTCAAAATATAATATATTCCTATATATATATATATTTTAATATATTATATTATATAACATATACCTATATATATATATGTAATATATTATATTTTGAAATATAAGATAATAGTATATACACATATTATAATAAAAAATATTACAAAATGTAATGGTATTTCAAAATATATGGCACGAATTCCATCAAAACGATAACTGTAAGGAATAATCTCTTAGGAAAGTAGGTGTGTATCTTCGAAATTTAAAGTTCGATTGATGAGGCACTTATAATGAATTACAACTGGCGCTCCGATGATTTATGTGCAATTCGCTCGTCTAATACAACCAAGAATATACTTGTATCAGTTATCTTTCCTGACTTGTAATTTACGAGCTGTCTCACAAATGATATGCCTCTTATTTAGTTGCAATTACAGTTCAATGATCCATCTGACACAGTTGCAACGTAAGAAACTGTACATATGGAAAATACTAAATGCTAATCAAAAGGAAATGAAACGCCAAAGGATGGAAACGCGTATCGCGTGTCAAAGAATTTATTGTTTCACGTTTATATCGGATGTCACACTGACAAGTCGCGGCAGATGGAATTCACGGATTCACCACGCGCAAAACTTTCTCCAGGCAATTCGTATTTTCATTTAGAGAAAATCTCAAGCACGATAAAACGTCCTTTGTGTTTGAAAACAGTATTGTGAGGGAATTAGATTTCGGCAAACGAGAATTTCTGTCTGCCACGGTGGTTATCAGTGATCGGTGTCGGTCGATCAAATATTTTAGCATCGCAATAACAGCTTTCGTCACAACACAATATTTTATAAAAAAGAGATTCTATTTTCTACGAGATTTTCGGGTGAATTATTATTTTCCTTTCTACTAGTAAAACAATTTCCAATGATTTGGAAATTATTTTAAAAGCTATTTCATACGCTGTCAACAAAGAGGCAGAACGTAATAAATTTCGCCTATTGAAGTACTTCTCCTTAATCTTTATCCCTTGCTATGCAAGAAAGGGAGAAATAAAAAGAAAAAAAAAAAGTGTTTGACCCCTTACGAAGAGAGATCGTTCGAAACCATTGCCCCGTGATAAGAGGAATCAATAAAATTATCAAATGAGTCGCACGTGTCGTCGACTGTTCTGCCGGAAAATAGGGAAGAAGCGATTGATAAAAACGGAATGATCGCGATGAGAAAGGGGTGAGCGGCGTTGGCAAAGGCAGGCAAGCGGAAGACGAAGGAGAATGGCAAAAGGCGGGAAGAAGGAATGGGAAGATAAGAGGAAAGTCTGCGAAGCACACGATGTTTCCGTGACAGAAGCAGCTTGTTTACCGCAACCGCTATTAGCTCCCAATCCAACTACGAGGCACCGAGTCCTGCGCCCGGTTAAAGACAGGGATATTGCTTCCCTTTGCGCGCAAACGCCCGTTTCCTTTATTTATTTATCTTTGTCTGCCAACCGCCGGCGATGCTTGCTCAGTTGTCTTTTCTCCGGCTTTCCATTATTCTGTCGTAGGACAGAGTTTACGTTGGCGGTGAAACGATTCGTCGCTTTGAAGCTGTTGCCCGACATCATCGTCGGGCTCGGGCATCACCGAGGGGGAAACACCCGTTTTTACCTTGTGACGTTCTCGCGACACCCCCACCTCCTTCGCGAAGAGGACTTTGTTGCGAAACTGCAGGGGTACACGGTCGCGGATTGTTAAATTCGAATTATTCAGAGAGAAATGAAATTAATTCTCAATCCATCGGCTAGCTCAGTTTCTTCGTCCGAGGCTAATTTAATCCCCCTTCTTACGCAATATGACGTAAATGACTTTCGAGCAGAGCGATGCTTATGTTTAAAAGTGGGAAATGCATGGATGAAAAAAATTAACAGTCTGAAGTTTGAAATCATTCGATTCTGATTATTAATTTTATGAAACGAAAATCGTGAATTGTTCCAGTCATAATCGGCACAAGATATTAATTTCTTTTGCGAGGTCTTATTTAACCATACAGTCCCATGTTAAATAAGAAATTATTGAAACATCGAAGACACGACAGGAACACGCAACTCTCGTCTCTTAGAAAGAGTTTTCTCTCAAAACCTTATCTTCCACGTTCGGCGAATTTTCAACCAGCTCTCTTCTTCAAAGAGAAGGAAAGTATCCGAACGACAAACAAGGAAGCTGACGTTCGCGACGAGTATGAAAACGTCAGTTCCCTATAAATCTTCTGACCTTTGAAACACGAAATTAATCAGCTAGAGTGGCGAAGTTGGGGATTATCAGGTTTCACATCAACGCTGCGGTTTTGCCAGGCCTGAGATCCCCGAAGTCCTTTCTCACACACACACACACACATACACTCTCTCTCTCTGGCCTCTTCGGATGGATCCAGGGGTTGGATAGTGTTGGCGGGACTGGAATGGATCGTCGGCCTCGAGGGTGTAGGTGGATACGTACGAATTGAGAAAGGGTAGGTTTTCTCTCTGTCTGCCCTCCGTCGCTTTTCTCCTGTTCGCGTTCGCGCTATCTGCTCCACGCTCTTACCCCCGCCCCGGTCTAGCTCGTAAAGTGATCGGGCGTTTATTCGCCACGCTGTCGGGGACAAAGTGGGCTGCGCTCCCTGTCGACTGCTGCTATTTGTCTTCTGACAAGGAAACCTAAAACTACGATCCTTTTTCGCTGCTACGTGAACACTATGAAAGGTTAATGCGGATATGCTATTGCTATGAGATCGGACGGCGTGTTAGCCAGATGTATCACTCAACTTTCGTGAAAGATTCCGCCCCGGTTCTTTCGGCCGGAGGTGTACGACCATCTTTCCAAGTCCGTCGTAGAATTTTCCCCTCGTTTTCATTCCCAAAGCGTCGTTTATTAATGCCGTCAACCCGGCGCCGATTTTTATGCGCCCGATGATAACTCGTCACGTGCTCGTGTCGGATTTATTCTCGTAGCCGTTGCACTCGTCCGTTGCACTGTTCGCTTTTATTCGCCGTCAATTTATTTCGTCACAAGTTGAACGCGAGTGTGTGGCAGTTCAGTCGCTTAATGTACAGCGCGGTGACCGTACATTTGTAGCTCGCAATGGGATCGATCCATTCGAGTTTCGAGGAATTTTGATAAAAATCTGAAATTTATTTAATCGTCGGACGACGATCTAGGCAGACTTCCTGGAATCGCGTACATACGCGCGTCTGAATCGGAAGATCGTCGTAGGACACTTTTGAAGTTCTCGAGTGTCTCGATCGCTTCGTTTTTAACCTCTTGCGCTGGAATGACGTGCCACGCACGTCGAGAATTTTTTGTCCCAAAATTGCAATATTTTCTCAGTTTTAAGTATATTTAAGTATAATTAAGTAGGCAAAACAAATAACAAATTTATTACTTCTGAATAATTTCTATCCAGTGATATCACATCGACGAGTTCAAACGAATTATTGTGTACGGTTTGGTCACTCGTTATGGTCCGCAATCAGTTGGTAGGCGCAAGTGGTTTAAACCAAGAATGAACCACTGAAATTCACAAACGAACTGAAGAAGAATATTTTAGTATTTACAGGAACATTATTACTATCAAAAGTTGTTATTAATATCCGAGAAAATATTTTCTCTGACGAAGTGGCACAGTAAAATCTTAAAACTTGAAACTTTCTACTTCTGCGTGCAAAAAAGTTACAGTTTTTCTTTTCAACCTTCTTGAATTCTGATATTCAATTGCAATTCTATTGCACGTAGTTATAATTGCGACGTTGCTTTAGACACAAAGTGTCGAAACGATTACGTGTTAATTCGATTTAAAGGAATTAAACTTAACGTAAAATCGAGTGTGGCCCGATATCACATTTCAACACGAGACGTGCCGAAATCCAAGTGGTTAAACGAAGAAAGTTTACACGTACCGATGTACTACATGTGCCACGAATGGTGGCTGCACGAATTACCGAGGAAATATGCGTTCGAAGCGCGAACGTACGGGAACGAAGGAGTAGATTTCCGGCAGGGGTTGAAAACGGATCGCGGAGTAGCGAGAGGCCGAGAACCGCAAGCTCGTCAAGCACGAGGCAGACAAGGAGACAAACGAGCCACCGCTAATTGCCGCTATCGTTTCGACCGCGATTCTTCACGAGCATTTATCACCGAAGGAAGTTTCAGGGAGGTTGGAGGGTGCTCTGTCTCTCTCTCTCTCTCTCTCTTTCTCTCTCTCGGACGAAAAGTTGAAAGAAGGGATCAGAGAGACGAAGTTGGTTGCCTCTTCGAAACTCTCTTTCACTCGAGAGATCCGGATTGGTATCGAAGCGATATATCTCGGGATTGGCTTCGCAGTGGCGGATAGTCTGCATCGAGGCAACGATAGGGGAAAGGGGTGCCACCTTGATAAACGAGGCCATAAATAACAGTAACGTCTCCACCGAAAACTCGGCCGGGTAAATGTATATCCAGAGGCAGGCGGTGGCGATGGCGGTGGCAGTGGCAGCGGCAGCCAACGGCAGTGGCGGAACAGCAGCCAGCCAGCCAGCAACCCGGCGGTTGAGGGAGTCACAGACTCTCTCTCTCTCTCTCTCTCTCCGGCCAGGGAGGTAATTTAAGATCCTATTGAGATATTTATGGGATCATAAAGCGGAACTGGCTGCTTCTATCGCCGGCAGCCATGCGTGAGTCGCATGGTCCCGCAAGCCGCGGTAGTTTGTATCTTTGTTTATAACCGACTTAGCACCGCTCGTGTTTTACTTTATTTCGGCGGGCGCGCTCGATCACGTCGACTCGGAATCGCCGGGACGCTACCGTTTCCAATTTATTACCGCGCGGCTAACTTCGCAAACTCGCGGGATCCCAGATCTACACCCGGCTTGCCTACCACCGATCATTCTCCACCACCTCTCTTGCAACCGCCCCCTTCCTGCGAACCGTTCTCCTTTTCGTCTCCTTCCACGCGAACAAAGGATCGTCCGACGTCGTTTGTCTTACATCCGCGAACAACCGTCTACAGTGGAGGAATCCGAATATGATGTACGAAGCTTTAGATTTCTTTTTTTTTTTTCTTTCTTTTTTTTCTTTTCAAAGTCCTGACAAGTCTCGCGTCTTTCGCTCCGCCATTAAACGGGGCCAAAAGTGTACACATATTCGATCGAATCATTCTCCGAATACGTTTTGAAATGGAATCCATTTTGACTTTCCTGGTAACATTCTAACTTGGGGGCTGGAATATATTTTTTTGAAAGTTTAATCTCTCGAATGAAACTCTGACCTTAAATTGTCGAGAGTTATATGTACTGTATTTCCCGAATTGCAATAGATTAAGAAAGATTTTTTTGTTACAATGATTTCTTATAAATATCGTATAAATATTCCACTGTCGAGTAGACTAAAGTAAGAGCGGCTGAAGTAAGTCCAAAGTGTATTTTTAATATGCGATCGCTCCAATATCCGGCGCTCGTAACGATTGGGTTAGAATTTCGGGGATCCTGAGAGCTGTCGACAAAAATATGAATCCTAAAAATCCGCCGACCTACTCGCCGCGCTGCACCCTATCCCAGTTTCCGAGATTTTAAAGATTCAAGCTCTACCGATATACTTTCCTTACAGTTTTCAGCTTCGAATCACGTTCGATACGCACAGAGTAGAGATTCGAAGCGAGTCGAAGTGTCACCCACGTAGGCACCCATTTCCATGCTCGCTTTCCTCTATTAACCGGCATCTCTACACAAATTGCCACGCACAAACCCTCGACCGTGAATAACAAGAGCCCGGAGGAGGCCAGGAGCCGATTCGTCGTGTCCGAGCGAAAATACCGCGCGTTTATTGAATGGAAATTGCGACCGAATTGGCACGATTCTAGGAATCCTCCTAGGACGGTGTCGCTGGGAAATGTGGCAAAGCACTTAGTAACTGAACGTCTTAAGTAAATCAACGAATTAAACGAAGTGAGCGTAGCGGGGCTCAGTGTGTCGGGGAATAGCGCGTTGGAGACGAGTAACTGGAGATTTCCCTATTTCACGTATATGTAAATACACGTGTCGTAAACAAATCCGGATCTCGATCCGTGTAACTCTTAATACGTGAACGCTCGTGTGTATTTCTGCTACACATTTGAATAAATACACTTCAGCTCGAAAGTCTTAGGACGTATTATAATCACAATATTAGGTCAATTACTCATATTACGGTTAGAGTAAATATCTCTGTTTCAAGGGATACTCGTGTATCTTTGTCTAGTTTATTTTTGATTGTCTTTTAGTACTGTATTTTGCAGATTGACAATAATAATGATAATAAACACTCTAGCTCAAAAGTCTTAGGGCAAGTATTAATATTAGGTCAAATATTCATAGTATAGGACACAGTATGGGGATACGTATCTCTGTTTCACGGATACTCGTGTATTTTTATTTATTCTTTTATTTTTAAATGCTGTTGATACAATTTTTTTTGTATTCTAGCACTAGTTTCCTGTAGATTGCAGTTGCTGTACGTGTTTCGTATTAATCAGACGCATGCGCGTTAGACACATGCGCATCAAACGCATGCGCCTGACGCGCACGCAGCATTTGAAAAACGCGTATAGGAAAACAGGTACATGTTTCGTTCAGCGAACGAAATTTTTGCAACACTAAAGATAGTGTGATTTTTGTAATATTAAAAATAGTGTAATTACCCGTAACATGCCGGAATTTTCTCAACTAAAATTTCTGAAATAATTAAAAAAAACTACTTGAGACTGTACTAAAAGACGTTTATAATATATAAAAAGACGTCTTGAAGACTATATATACAATATACATAAATTTATATACTCTATTTATATAAAAAGACACTATAGATTAAATATATATATAAAAGCATAACTATATTTGTAAAAAATTAATGTAATGTATTAAGAATGTATCCTATACTCCTTAATACACGTTCGAAACCACGATATCTACGCTCTACAGTTTCCTAGACACTGATCGAGCGGATTGTTTGTGATGTAGAATCACCGAGCCGAGAACGCAAGCTACCAAAATTTATTGCAATACGACAGGCTTAATGGCGTAGGCCGCGCTGTATCACCTTCCTGTTTTCTCGCGTCCACTTCAATTTGATAATACATGCTCGCGTCAAAGAATACGCGTGGGCGGTACACGTTTGAAACCGATTATCCGGTAACGTATTAGGCATGATTCACCCGCTGACAATACAGAGACGCGTAACACAAGAACGATGAATCGCGGACGCGATAATACAATTTCACGCTCATCTATATGGTTTTATGGCCATTACGACTTTCCTATTTCTCCTTTTCAGGTGTTTTCGAGTTGGTTACGCGATATACTCGTATAGCGTTTTCTTTGTTAATACTTAATAATGGTACAATGGATCAAACGACGATGTGACTCGACACGAACGAAATATGTATTTACTTTTTACTCTTTTTTTACAACTAACAACTTGCGTTTCGCAAAAGTGAATGAAGCTTGCTTTCTTTTTTTTTTTTAATATTTGGAACTTGGAATTTTCGTGAAATTCGAAATTTTGCGACTGACTGTACGTGAAAGATAGGCGGCATTCCATAAATGCAACAAGTTGGGCACAATTCGGCGCGAATTTCGTAATTGTTCGAATACCGACCGTTTATTTTACCTCCCTTAAATTTTCACAGCAACTCGCAACTCGTGACTTGTAAATCTCTCAGCTTCTCGTCACTCTGAGCAAGTGCTCAAATTCGTCATCGCTTAATTCTCAACGTTAGAAATATTTTCATTAGATAGATGGGAAGTTCAAAAAAGTAAAAAAAAAAAAAAAAAGAAAAAAAAACGTACGCGGCGATCAAGATCTTAACTTTCGAGAGGAAAATTTCGCACGGTCGCGATGAGATGATCGATAGGAATTAAAGAAGAGAGAGAGAGAGAGAGATTTCCGGAATTCTAAATCTCTCGATAGGAATTAAAGGAGAGAGAGAGAGAGAGAGATTTCCGGAATTCTAAATCTCTCAGTGTTCTCCGCTGCTGGCTCCGCCTAAGGCGCCAAGCCTATCGCATTCGAACAAGCAAGAGAAGCCGAAGAGAGAGACCGGGGCTCACTGCGGTAAAGAGTGCTTGTTCGTGTGGGCTTCGTGTTGGTAACGAGCGGATTATACTCTCCGGCGTGGTATCAGATGGTCCCGTACCTGGTTCCATGGTTGTTAATTAGGATGGATGCCCACGCCTTGGGCGACTTTTACGAGCGGATGCGGCGCGAACCCGAAATAGCGCATCCGACGTTAACGCGGCCCGACCTTCCTTCGAGGAATCGCACCGCCCGGCCATCACGATAACAAGAAAATACTAAAAAGAACCACGCACTCCCGGCTATTTAGAATTATTTAGATGAGTTCCAAAAATCAGATAACCCGGCGCGGCGATCGCAGCGCGAGAGCGTTTTGTCGGGGGCGGCGGTCTTCAGACACAGCAGCTCCTCGCCGCTCCACCGGGGGAAACAAGTTGCTCGACTTTATCTTTCGCCTAAGCGGACCCGCGCAAACTGAATCGCGATACGCGTAAACGATCTAGACGAAAACCGTTTAATTAGTAGAAGCAGAGGGCACAGATACGGTACTCGCGATTGCTATACGCTTTCGCGATAAAATGTTTCGAGAATATTGTTCGAGAAGAAAAATATAGATGAGAAGATACTTGGTAACTTGTTCTTAAATATGTATTTTATATGTATATGGGGTGTTCGCGTTGTTTCTGTCCAGCATTTTTCTCGGCAATGGTAATCAAAAAAGGGGAAAACGGCAAGGGACAAAGTTGCTTTTATTTCAATATTCTTCACGAGATTTGGGTGACCATTAATTTCTTTTGTACAGAATGCTATTTGCTTTTCTTTTTTTGTTTGGTTGTCAAGAAGACGAATTCAAACATATAATAAACGATGTCTTTTGAAGCTCTGAAATGAGACACAATTAAGATATTTATGACGAATTGGGCATAAACTGAAGCACACGTACGAATGTACATATTTTGTAAAATTGACCGTCAATTATCTCGAGTAATATTAATAAAATTTCATTCTCAATTCTTCCTGATGGCAAGTCGAAGTAAATGTAGAGATATGATATAAACAATGTTTATTTAATGAAAATAATGATAATAGAACAAGACAGATAATTAAACAAGACAAATTACTTTAAAACAACACGAATTAACAACTCAAATAAATTTTCCTTTAACACAACACAATTGACACTTTTTCAACAGTTCTCTTTCAACGCTCTCTCACGACGTTGGACTTCTCGCATCACACTCATATTCTATCATACTTCTACGATCAACAAACATACCACCTGGCCAAATGTTGTATTAATATATATTATTATATAATATATTAAACATACCAAACAGGCCACCTGTTATATTTAAACATAACTGAAATTATAACTACAGATTAATTACAACAACCGACAACCGATATAGTGAACTACCATAGTAGTGAAGAAACGAAAGTTTCAGATTACAAATAAGAATGTAACCCAATTTTCCGTAAGAACGGAATGACATTAGATTGCATTAGAATCACTGACCTAGTTATTTCCAATGACATTCGTACCAAGAGCCAGACATAAAACTAATGTCTCTCCGTCCGGACATTCTGACCTTCGTCTGTTACAGAGAGACTATTCAGGTCTTCCTGAAGAACAGGACGGTTGCACACCGCTTTTGTTAAATGCAAATTCCACCTGACAAAAATCCCCGCCCGCCGGGTTGGCTTTTCAAATTTTCCCCCCCCCCCCCCCCACAATCCCGGCCGCTGTTCGTAAATTCCGACGGGGATAAATAAGATGCACGATTCCGGGGGAGCGGAGTCGCGTCGGAGCATGCGCGAAGGAAGATCGATGCGCGACGGTATTGTCGATAGGAAATATATATACGACAGGGGATTTTCGTGAGTCGTGAGACACGAAGGCGAAATCGGGCAGGGAGCGCGAGGGTGGGTGGGAGAGCAGTAAATCAGCATCAATCGTAATTTTTAATCCTTCGGCAGATCGACGAGCCGATTCCCGGCTTGACAAGATCGAAAGAGTAACGAGCTAGCGATACCGGGCGTATCCTCGAATGAAATCGTACGGCTTGTTCGTAGTAAATCAACCGTCCTATTCCAATCTTTGTTGGCGGCACACTCGCAACACAGCCGGCGGCTCTATCTATCGGGTACACGGGAAGGAGGGAAGTAATCTGGTGAGTCGTAAAACGTGTCAGAATGTCCAACAAACACCTACTCATTAGCCCAGGTAGGCTGGACCGTGGCAGGTAAGATTGCACAAGCACGCATTAACTCCGTGTGGGTAAGTTACGGTCCAGAGAGAGCATAATTCACCGGTGCCCAAGAAAGTGTGGGTTTACCTTCTCTCTCTTCGCCGTGTGGACGGATGGTGGTGGTGATGGTGTTCGTGTAAGGGCTTGGCTCCTCGTTATTTTATCGGCTGCCGGCCGCCTCCAAAGTCTTCCAGCTAATTGAAATCCACTTTCTTAAATTCGGGAAGAAGACCGGCGCTCCGTATCGGCACCGAAAGACTTATCGCCGATTCCTCGTGACTTGACGGGCTCGCCGGTATCTCTCCGCTGAAACATTAAATGGTAACCGGCCGCGTGTGCGGAAAGATCGATTCCTCGTCGTCGTTCGAACCGATTCCAGCCGAATCCAGCGCCCTCATCTCCGATATCTCTCTCTCTCTCTCTCTCTCTCTCGAGCGTTCTCGCGAAATATCGTCAGATCGTGAATTAATTGGATCTCGTGGATATTAAATCGCTTCGTTAACGTTTATACGCTTAGCTTCGCTCCATTCGAATATTTTGATGAATTCAAATGTACCGAAAAACACAAATGCCGATAAACACAACGAGTTTGACAACACCGATCCACGAGACATCGTTTCAGAAAAAAAAAAGTATCGCCAAGAAAGAGAGACAGAAAAATTGAAAAAAGAAATTTGAAGGAAGGAAAGAAGCTGCGGAGGAAGAACAAAGTAGCCGCCGCGCGGCTTTATCGAGAGAAGTTTTTCGAAGTTGGTCTAGAGTTGGTGCAACGAACCCGAAAGATTTGCGTTTCACCGCGGCCGATATATCTCGAGGATCGGGCTTAGCTGGAGGAGAACAGAAATCACCGTTGAATCGGTTTCCAGGAGGTACACGCTTGTCTCTCGCCGTGGCTCGGCCACGGTGTTCCTTCTACCTGTGTTGCTGTTGCTGCTGCTGCTAACAGGTATGTGTAAGTACGCGGTGCGCGCCGTCGTGTAGGTGCAATGGTGCAGGAAGCTGCAACAGCCTCGCTGGCGCAGCCGCCTCGTACGAGGCCAGATAGACATCTTCGCCGACTCTCCCGCCGCCGTCTAACTAATTGGCTACTGAATTACTGGGCGACATGACCAGTTATTGCTTCGTACCTCACCTCAGCCGGGTATATCGGATTCTGGATCTTTGCTTGTTCTCCGACTCTCGTTCTCTCTCTCTCTCTCTTTTACTTGGTCCCTTCATTGACTATTCTCCCGATTTTCACTCTGCTGATAACGTATAGTACGGTATGTGTGTGCTCGTGAAAATATTCGAAGATTTTTGTTGGAAAAATTGCTCGGAAATTTCATTAACAGATAGAGATGAACTAGCGTGATTGTGTTGGTGAAGTTCGAAACCGTTCGTACGTAGAATTACATCAACGTGTGGAGAAGATTTCTTGGGATTTCATTTTCTTCTTGTTTCGGACTTTTCACACCGATCGTTCCGGAGTTTTCTGAATTCTTCTGAAGGATGCTACGACTCCTTTAATCCTCTTGAAACGTTCAGAGCCTCAAAAGTGGCGCGACTTCCACCTCCAATACTGTTATTTAAAGGCGAGATTTCTGCGATTTCTGCTATTCTTCGTGCTTATGCCCACGGATAAACATTCGCGAACGGATCGTATAAATTCTGCAAAATTCTATGCAAATTCTTATACAAATCTCCCAGATGTTCTGTATTTCTATAAATTCTACAAAAAAAAAATTAAATTCTTCTAAAATTCTACAAAAAAAAAAAAAAAATTAAATTCTCCTTAATTTAAATTCTCCCCGCAATTAAGACGCTGTTCAGCCGATGTTTAGTCGACGATTAGTCGGTTTTGTTGTTTCAACAAAACGGAAGGTGAGAGAGAAAAAGAAATTGAAGAAACAGCAGCAACGCCTGCCGCGAAGCGCCGAGATAAGAAGGCGAACGGCTGGCGATGGTTTTCGGTGAATATCGGCTGGTAAAAGTTGGAGAATGTTGATAGAGCTAGGAGTACTTAATGTAGAATCGTTGTCTTCTTCGCAGGGGTTTCCGTGCGGCGAGTTAAGGTACCAGTACAAACCGAGGTACCCCCCGGGTGATATACGACTCTGTGGGTGCTCGCGCGATACGCCGCCACTAAAAGGCTTAACGAGCATCTTCGTACGCCACAGCAGTCCAGAGTAAACAGGACGTGGCTTATCTTGTCACGAAAAATCTGCGAAGGGAAGCTCCCGCGCGCTCACTCTTATTTTTCTTTCCCCCCTTCTCTTCTTGCCCGTGCGCTTCTTTTTTTCATAATGGCCCAGCGAACACGTAGCTCGGTCAGCCACGTCCTGATACTCTCGCCACGAACGCCTAGCCTACTGATTTCTTTTTCTCTCCCTCTTTTCCCTTTCTTCTTTCGTCTCGTTCGGACCGATCAAAATTACCAAGATCTCAGCTACGTGGTTACGAGAGCCGTAATAGCCTAGACACGACGCGTCTCGAGCCATAGTGAAAAATAATTGTACTTTGGCCATTTAATTTCGCTATCCCGTGTTACGTTAAGTATTCAGTTAAAATTGTCTCGTTTTTTTTTTTTTTTTTTTTTTTTTTTTTTTACGAGTATTGCCGATAAAATCACGCTGCAAAGACGTCACAATTTTAATCGTTTGTTTAGTTTGAGTATTTTAGCTGCTTTCTCTTGGCTTTTATCGAGTTGTTCAGAAGCTGATTAATTTTGTAATTAGAGATATAAAAAAAATTGACAATTACGGGGAAGTTTCTTTTTTTCCTTTTTCAATTTACTTTTAACCTGCGCTGGAATTTTTTTGTCCCAAAATTGCAATATTTTCTCGGTTCTAAGTATATATATAAGTAATCTTAGTTCCTATTAGAAATTGACGGGCAATTTGTACACCAATTAATACTTAATTCAATTAAAATAATTAAATTAATTTACTATTAAAGCCTCTTTCAAATTAATATTAAAAATAATTATTCAAAAATTAAATTTTTTATAATTCATTTATTCTTAAATATACTACATTTTGATTTAAAATATTATTTTATAAAATTTTTATTTATATATTTTTAAATCAAAATGTAGTATATTTAAGAATAAATGGTTATAAAAAATTTAATTTTTGAATAATTATTTTTAGTATTAATTTGAAAGAGGATTTAATAGTAAATTAATTTAATTATTTTAATTGAATTAAGTATTAATTGGTGTACAAATTGCCCGTCAATTTCTAATAGGATAGTATATATACATAAGTAACCTGGGCTAAACAAATAATAAATTTGTTATATATATTTGTTGATTACTTCTCAGTAATTTCTCAGTAATTTGTTATATAATGTTGTTGATTACTTCTCAATAATTTCTATCCAGTGATATCATGTCGACGAGTTCAAGAAAAAGAAAGCGGCGAATTATTGTATACGATTTGATCCCTCGTTATGATCCGCAATCGGCCAGGCGCAAGTGGTTAATTTACGGTACCTGCAATCGTTGAAACTGTCTTCTCTTTCGTTTCATCAAGACGTTGAATAGTTTCTCAATGGAGTTGATCAATTTGGCATCTAAAAGGTTCAGTCGATTCCTTGAAACTGAGCTTACTCGAGTGGATTTTCAATTTACGTTCAACGTTTACGTTGAATTTACACCAGGTTAATAAATGGGAATAAAAATCGCTCCTGCGTCATTAGAAAACACACATAGAGAGGTTAGGGAGTTATAAAAATCTTCAAATAGTAACATCAACAAGTCATTATTAATTTAAAGTTAGATTGGGGCCTCGATAGTCCAAATTAAAGCATAAGGAATTTATTTATTTCACGTGTTTCAATATTTCGTTATTGCAACAGTTTTAATATTGCCCTTCGCCGAGTTAAATAATTCTTACGTTGCGCATGAAATGCCACACGCGTATGAAATACGTTCGACGTCTTCGCGACAGTTTTCGAACAAATTAGATATTTAAACTGCACCACCAGTACCGAATGTTTCGACGTTAATTACAACACACACGCTCGTAAAATTGGCTACGTTATGTCTTAGAGCGTTATGATCAGCTGGCAGTAAATATGATCCACGTTACACGTTCATGCGCGCCGAAGGTAGTTAACGAATTCGGAATTCGCGTTGCATGAACTTGTTGCATGCACTTGGATATAACATAAATTCTAACGGTTAAATAGTAACGTTATAAATTCATATCAAACGTACAAGTATAGTATATTTGAATGGTAAAGGAACATTCTGTTATCTAAATGGAATATTTATTGATTATGGATGTATTCTCTTGTACTAAACTAACTGTATGTATCATTACACGTTTGACGTGATGCTTGCATAATTAGAAGAATTTTAAAATTGTTTTAGATATAATTTTATTTTAGAACGGACCAATATGAAACATATAAGAGATTATATTTATTATATTTATTTATTTAGGCACAAAAGTATATTTATTATATTTATTTATTGAAGCACAATATTATATTTATTATATTTATTTATTTAAGCACAAAATTATATCTATTATATTTATTTATTTAAATACAAAATTATATCTATTATATTTATTTATTTATGCACAAAATTATATTTATTATATTTATTTAAGCACAAATTATATTTATTATATTTATTTATGGAAGCACAAAACTTTATTTATTGAAGTACTCAATAACAAAGAATATTATTCAACAAAGAAAAATATTATCTACAACATTCTGAAATATTGAATGTTCCTTATAGAAGTGTACATTTACTTTTATTACATTTGTATTTACATTTATATTTAACGATCTTTATAAATTTATTACATTATAGTTAGATATCTATATGAATTTATTATATTATAGCAAGATATAAATGTAATGAAAGTAAATGTCAATTTCCTGTAGAAGTTCAGATTTCTGCCCTTCAGCCGGAATTCTCGCCATATTTCGGATATAATCTTCGCTGGAATCGGGTGATTCGATGGTTTTCAATGTCGCGGCGGTAACGACGCCGCGGCGCATTTATTATATTTATTGTGGTTCCAATTAACATTCAGACGGTAACAAGGCGCCTCTCTCGTTCAGGAACGTATCGCGAGGTAATTATGGATCTTTACAGGAAATTATTAACTCAAACGCTTCATTATCTCCTAATGAAGCAGCGCGTATCGGCTCGAGTGCTGATGGAGATGTCGTTCGGCTAATTGCTGTTTTAACCGCGTGTGTCACACACGCAACAGCAAAACGCGTCACGTCGACGATTCGGATTGCAGATTGCACGCCGCGCTATGATTTTTTTTCTCAAAGTCTGTCCGTCTCTCCAGTCGGTCGAGCTTTCCTCTTTCGAGAGTCGAGCAATAGTAATTTATATAGCAATAGCAAAGATTTCAGATAAGATTTTGCTGCAGTAAGCATCCAAGAGACGATGTATCTTTTTGCAATTGTGACTCATAATGCAAGTACATGATTGTCAATATATTGCGTGTGTTGTGTGGTTCTTTATGGCATTTTGTTAACATTGTAGCGAAACACCACTGTCACGGTTGCATTGGCGAAGGTTATATTTATTATATAACCTTATATTTATATTTTATATTTTTATTTATATTAACCTTATATTTATATTTTATATTTTTAATTATATTAATCTTATATTGATATTTTATATTTTTATTTATATTAACCTTATATTTATATTATATTTATATTATATTTTATTTTATACATTATATTATATTTTGATAATCTTATATATATTACACGTGTTCGTCAAGAAGATCGCAAAGTGTTCAAAACATAACAATATTTATGATTGTTTCACGTTCGATATTAACTTTTTAGCGTCACCGGTATCCGATTGTAAACTTTGAAAATCGCATTTCGCTACAGTAATATTACAAATACACGTATGTATACTAACAATAAGATGGCTAATTTAAATTCATAATTTTTTGCTAAATACATACATTACAATATCGTGTGTCGTTACAGTATTAATAAAACTGTCGAAATGTTTCACACAGCACAATGTAATTACAAAGAAAGTTTTATTAACGCTGGTTGTTCGAGCCAAGATCAGATTCAAAGAAGAAAGTTGAACTTAGTTTCGTAATTGACGTCTGCAGTCTTCTTCTTTCGCAAATAGTTTCCATTGTTCAGGTGTACAGGTGTCTCACGTTCTTCCTGACAAATATGTTTCCATTAATATTTATTTAACGTTGCAACATTTCTGGCATTTTTTTTTTTTTTTTTTTTTGGTATTTAATTTATCACACGATCTTCTTAATTACTCTCACAGCAATAAGAGAAATAAATCTTCGGGATATATCTTCAATGTTTCCTCTGCTACCTCGTTGATGTTTATCAAGATTCTACCAACACTTCGCGCAGTCTTATTTCTCACGTCATTCACTTTAATAAGACTTCGCACAGTATTTTTTCCCACTAAGTTTTTTACTTCTTCGTCTGCCAGCCTTTTCAACTTTCAAGTTCGATTCGCACGATATAGATTTGAATTTCCAAATATTTATGTCCATTTTACATTCTGGTCAAGTGTTAACATCAACCTAATTCGACGGTTATTTTTCTGTTTTCTTTGACCAAACTATTTGCTACACGAGTGGAATTTTTTATCGAAATTGAATTTATTCGTCAAAGGCAAAAGCAAAATTGTACGTAAAGTTATATATACCACGTTTATGCATTGTCCCTGTTCTGTTTTCCTTTTTCAATTACAATATGTAAACGTCAGTTGTCTAGTAAAATATTACAACGATATGGTTGGAATATACATATATAGGTTAAACTAGGTAGCAATGTAAATAACGCTCTGCTCGGTCTGGTTTCAAGTTATATACGCGTGTTTTAAAAAAGCACAAGAAGACAGAGGTAGGAAATAGTCATTCAGAAATCAGGTCAGAGATAAAATAAATTATTTGTGTAGTTATCCATTGTATCTACTTATGTATTTTTATATATACAATTTATTTATACATTGTGTATCAACCTACAAAATAAAAAAAAAAAAAGAAGGAAACCATTATAAAATTAGTTGCAAATGTCATTTCTGCTTATCGCTAAAAATTATCATAACAAGGTCGCTTCACTTCGAAGTCGATAAAATTCAAAAAATGTTGGAAACTTTGCACAGATGAAAAATCCAGAGTGAAATTACATAGTACAAAAAGTATATAACATACGGATGGAAAATTAAATTAAACTGTTTATATTACGGTGGAAAATTTATATTATACAAAAATACTTTGAATTTAATTTCCCTCCTGTGTCTTATATTTCACGATATCAATACGGGAAAGTCGATTTTTTTGAAGGATCGTTTTCACCTCCGAAATAGTAAAAAAAAAAAAAATTATCCCACAAAGATTCAAATTTCTTCCAACTTCCCAATCGTCGACCTTCACATACACCCCCCTCCAAAAATATTAGGACACTTACAGAAAATGAAATAAATTTGGAGAACCATTAGGAAATTGTCATAATTTCTTAAATTTATTTCAAAGTTAGTTATATTAAGCTGGGAGAGGCTAGTAATAATAACAGTAATTTTGCACAAGAAAGTTAAATTTTCTTTTTCTTTTTGTTGATATATATCCACCGCGTTTTTTAATTATTTCTTCGACTAATTTCGCCATCCGTTTTATTAGTTTTTCTATTGTTTCTGGTACTATTTGGTTTCATGCATTTTGTAGTTTTTTTGTTCCGTAAGTCATTTTGGGACTTTGGACACACTTCACGGATCTAATTCATCCCAAATCTTCTCTATTGGGTTCAGATTGGGAATCGGGGGGATTGAGGGGGCCAATGCGTTATTTTTGATTCATCACTCTGTTCTAAATGGTTTTTTACAAAAAGTGCAGTGTGCTTGGGATCGTTGTCATGCATGAAAATAAAATGCCTCCCAGACAAATATTGTTCTTTTTTCAGAATTCTTTCGATTTTTATTAAATCACCAACTATTTGCTCCAATACACCCCCCTATTATTGACCGTTCTCCATGTTTAACTGTGGGTAGGATACAGTCAGGAATCATTTTTTCTTCAGGTCTTCTAAAAACTATAAGCTCGCAACCGAACATCTTAAATTTAGATTCGTCGGTCCATAAAATATTTTTCCACTCTTCAACTGGCTAATTATATTTTTTATAGCCCACCGTATTTATAGATATTTTTTAGCCCACCGTATCACTTTATCTTGTGGCCTTAGTAATGGCATTTTTTACGAGGACCAACCTCGTGTAAGCGTCTCCTTGTTTATACTAAATACTAAATAAGCAGGCGTGTCCTAATACTTTTGGAGGGGAGTGTATGTACACGTATGTACGTAACAAGTGCAAAATACGTGTCGTTTGCGGAAAGTGTTCTTCTAAAACTTCTTTCTAAAATGGTGATACGTGGTGATCAGCGAGCAACCGTTCTATCGGTTTCTGCGTGCATTCCTTTGAACCCGTTTCAAATATATTCCAACGATTCGAACGATCGGCATAGGCGTCGTCAGCCGGATGTCCGCCTCGGACGCGCAACGCGAAACGGTGAAACGTCGAAACTGGGAACCACTGGCGAACCACCTGTGCCTGTGCGTCAAGCTTAGGTGTATCCGTATTATAAATCCGGCAGATAATGACGACATGTTTATACTCTTCATTTGTATGCTAGGCGAGGGAACAGTTCGTAGCCAGGGCCGGCCGAAGACCAGCCTGACTTGGGCTGACTGTTTTAGCTCTGCTGTGACTGTGAACAGTGGCGTAGCGACGCTTCTTCTACCAGTTTCGCCATTCAACTGAAATTTATGTATCCGCGGGGCAGTACGGTGCATTACAGTTACATTCTCATTCCACCGCGGCTGGATACCGCTAAGATTCTCGAAATACGCGGCCATTTGTATATTATATAAAATCCAAAGCTCGGCAAACGGATCGGCCTCGACCGGCGATTGACACACGATCTCTTTCGAGGAGCGTTTCGCTTAGACGTTTTGCCAGAAGAGACGAACCTCTCGCTAACTTCTTGCAGCGTTTCAATGGCATTGTGTACAACGTCCGTGTAATAACGGTAATAAAAGTACGAATTGTCGGGAGGGAAAGACCTCGAAAGGACGGGGTGAGGGTTTAAAAGATACGGCGTTGGTTCTATAGAAAGCGTTCTACCTTTTATATTCCCTCGACAAAAGAAACTTGTAAGTAGCTGTCTTACCTCGAGCGACTGTATATTCCGTTCGTGCCGCGAGTGACGAAGCCGAAGCGGAAGAGGCGAACGTTGCTCCGTCGGTAATTAGGATTTATAAATTCCGGTGGCTCGTAGTTGGCAGCGACGATGAAAACTGCGTTCGCTGCGTCCTCGATTTTCGCGTCCAGTACGTAGCGCGCGTATTTCAAGGAAATATGTATTTCGTTTCTCTCTTCTTCTTCTTTTTCTTTTTTTTTTTTTTTGGTTTTCTCTCTCTCTTTCTCTCTTTCTCCTTCTCTTTTCCTTTTATACCGTGCGGTCATAAAGCACGAGATTCGTGCCACGGCGTAAAATAGCTTTATTATACAAAATACATGCAAATTATCTTATTTATGGTTATGGCTGCTAATTATATTGCGTGCTTATACACAAAATGTCAACGTGGCCAGAGCCGCCAGCGCGAACGTGTAATACGTTTAACTTTTTACGAGGCAGCGCGATGCTTCGTATATACGCGCACGGCTATACACGTAACGTATACGTTACAGGCTTAACGATCGCAAAATACCGACAGATACCGTTCCCCTCCGTGTAGCAATATACCGAACGTATGAGTGTTGCCGCGAGACAGATCAAAGTTAAAGAACAGTCCATAGTACAGGTGAATCGGCAGCAATTACTATCGCGTGTTTCCAACAGTTTCGTTCTTTTCTTTTCTTTTTTTCTTTTTTTTTTCTATTAACAATAAAGCAAATAACAAAACGAATCTCTCTATGCAGAGTCTTAGGATTACGTTCGATAATTTTCGTATCGAAGGTATTCAGAGCGAGGCAAAAGACAGCAAAGTAAAAAATCCTCCTCGCACGATCAGATAACGAATTAAATGCTTAGGTTAGCTTCGAATGAATGATTAATCGACTGTCGACAATAGATATCGGCAACAGTATCTCTAATTAATATCGAGAAACATTTTGCAAGATACTTGAGATTTATCTTTTGTATAACGTGGTTTTGTACAACGTAAGTATTATTATATATGATATTGCATTACTTCGAAAATATGGTATAGATCGTTGTTAAATAAACGAAGCAGTAGATATCGTTCAACAAAAGTCCAAGAAAAGACCTTCTGCAAAAATTACTGCGCCAACTGCTCGCAATTAATTTTTAAACATTACCTGCATTAGTATTAATTTACCGATGAGGCTCAAGGTTACGATTACATTACATATACGACAGTTTAAAAAAAGGAAAAAAAAAAAAACTGCTAAATAAGCGTAAAAAAGAAAAAAAAAACTGCACTGCATTCATTATGTTACGTCCGTCCGATAGATCGATAATTATTGAATTTGATTAAATAATGATTTAACGCGACTGTCGCCGATTATTAAAGATAATTTCGAATGACGTTTTTATCATTACCGTGATCTTCATTAAAAAAGATATTCTATTAAAACATTGGCTCGATATACGCGTCGAGCATTATCGCACAAAATTACCAATCGAAACGTGTAATTAACAAACGTACGGAGATGATAACCTAATTACACGTAGCTATACATAATAATAAATCGCAAGGATAGGGAAAATTCACGTAAGCGAATGTCGTCCGACGTGAAACGTTCGAAATTGACGGCAATTAACATTTTCCTTGAGTCAATTTGCATACGATAAATGTGTGTCACATTTATGCTAATAACGTCGCATTCGTTTCAAGTACGCAGCAATAAAAAAAAAAAAAAAAAAAGAAAAAAAGAGGCGCTTACAGCGATACTGCAGTTTTCGCATCACTAATGTTAATAACCTTCTATTTAATTATCGCATTAGCAGCAATAATGCACGAAAATCGCATTCGCCACCTAAAAGCACCAAGTGATTTTAACAATCTTAAACCTAACCTAAACCTGTTACACGCAGTCAATTAATTGCCGGCGGCCATTTTGTTTCCCAAGATGTAACTTTCCAGTGTCAGGCATGCGTGAATCTAAAATCGATATTACAGGTCGATGATTTTTCACTGTGACGGATTTTTGTCGATTCAACGAAGCACGTTTTTGTTTTACTGTACGCGACTTTCAAATACGCATTGCGTCCGCGTCTGATTCGAAGCGCGCATGCGTCTGATGCGCACGTGCCTGACGCGCATGCGTCTGACGAATGAACCGCGTATCGCAACTTGGCTAAACAATTAATAAAGAAGATTATACTAAAAAAATGATTGATAGTACATATTTTGACGATTGAAGGGAATTTTCAAATTTGCTTAATAAAATAACACCTTTATCGGTAAACTAACGAGATTTCACAAGAGACACGCAAGATTTCACAAATCTCACGTTCGTCGACCATAAACACAAACTCTCGCGTTAAATTTATTTTCAACTTTTACTTTTAACATCCAGTATTCATTTATAGGCAATAAAATTTTTAAAATGCACACGCAATTTAGAACTATCCACCTATTATAACATTTTACATATTCTTTCTTGTGTAAAATCAAATCATTTGATATTCCCGATATAAATATAATGTTCTAAGATTTATTTTTAACTTTTACTTTTGGCATTCGATATTCATCGTAGGCGATAAAATTTTTAAAATGCACATGCAATTTAGAACTATCCATCTATTATAACAATTTGCAAATTCTTTCTTGTAGTCAAAGTCTGTCAAAGTTTAGCAAATCATTTGCTGTTCACAGTTTTGCGACCAAGGTTTTTGTGTATGTATTTAAAAATACGTAAAACAAGAGCGTTTTTATATTAAATTTTATATTATATTAAATTAATATAAATGTGATATATAAATATGTTATTTATATTAAATTTACATATTAAATGTATATTAAAACGACGCGTATTAGAAAGCTGCGCGAATCAAAGACTGCGTGTTCGTTTACTTCGCGTGAAATAGAGATCTCTAGACGATTAGATAGAAATATATCGTTGCATAATCCCGGGCTGGTAAACGTGTATTGTCGCTCGTGTCGTATATTATCCTGGATACTCGCACGCATTTGTCAACCATGACATCGACAGACCAGCGATTAATGCTCGAAAAGTAAAAATGTTCTGACAGAATGTCGTCCATTCCGACCTTAGTTCCGATTCATCTCTGCGCGTATCTCCCTTCCTCTCTGTCTCTCTCTCTCTCTCTTTCCGTCTCTCAATGACTTTGATGCAATTAATATCCGCTGTCATGTTGCAATTGCGCAGTCAGACACGTGGGAATGTTTAAAACCGAGCTTGATTTTCCAATTCCGAAGTCGGCATCGGTTATAAACGCACGGTTACATATAAGTTATAAATGATCGAGCGTATCGACTCGAGTTTACCTTCGAGAAACAATCAATCTTTCCGGTGATCTTGATAAGCCGCCGACTGTGGATAAATATATATAGCGAACGTTTTCTTTTACTTTGCCAGTGTCAATCCCTCGGCACACGTGGCTGATAATTGTGCACATATTTTTCTCAAATACGGCATTAAACTCGATCAAACACCTGCTCGTATCTCCTCCCCTCTCATCCCCTCCCTCTTTTTTTTCTTTTATTCGTTTCTCTTTTATTGCCTTGTTTTTATTTGCACGTTTGTTAAGTTCATCGTCGCTTTCGTTAAACATTGTACAATAAACACGATCGTTGCTCCCTTTTTCTTTTCACGAATATCTTCGCGATAATCTCGAAGAGATAAAGCAGAACCAACACACGCGTCGTTCGCGTCAGTTTTTACTCGATGTATTTCAATCTCGCGCGATCGCGAAAGAGAAACAACAACGTCGTAAAGTTTGAGATATTCACCTACTGGAAATTATTCGACCAGTTTTGTGAAAAAACATTTGAATTCACCCAACTTCGATGTTACGTTTTACGTATGTATTAATTCGAGATTTATTCGGATAATTATGTTTGTCTCTCGGTGGCAGGTGAGTCTTTTTTTTTCTCGAAATGAAGCAATCCGTGAAAACGAAATGCAATTATTTCGCATGTTGTTTCGTACACGTAACCATACATACTGTTGCCAAAATTTAGCTTAGACGATAAAGAGCGAGATGGGGCGAGGCTGTTATCCCGCGTGAGAAACGCAACAGGCAATTTGATCGGTTGTAAACAGGAGTACGTTACGGCACGGAAAGTTGACAGAAATATCGAAATGCCTGTTTCAACATCGTCGAACAGCGTTTCATCGATAGAACAGCGTCGAGGCAGCCGTTTTTATCGGCTGGGCCCGATAGTCGATTTAATAAAATACGGTGAAATACTCCCGCCTGGCCGGGGTATTTTTGTAATTTTCCATTTCGGAGTTTGACACTCTGTGTCACAATCTACGGGCGGTATCGCGGGCCATTTAACACGGACTAAACACGCGAATAAAGATGAAGCGGAGATACGAAAATAAATATGACCGAAGCCCCAAAGTGCATTCCAGTGCTCGGATACAAAATGACGTCCGTATCTAAACGGCGGAACGGCTGGTTATGGAACCAGTATCCGCGGATCTTCAATGTGCCCGCACCGAGATGTAGTCTGTGCATTCGAAATCCACGGCACAATACGTCTACCAGCATCGACTCTTAAAATACACGGGCCAGCGGCTCGGGTTGTGGTTGTTGCCTGCTGTTGTTGGATTCGGGCCGAATAGGCTAGCATGACAGCTCGCTTTCAAAATTTATAACATCGTAGCCGGCACACGGCCCATCGACGGCCGTTTTTGCCTATCGGTGAAAAGCCAGAGCGCGATTGTCTTTCAATTTCGTTCGATTTTTCGCTTTCGTTAGGAGAGCGAATTCGCGTCTTTCAGTTTTCAACCGTTGCGGACGGGGAATGCGTTGTAGGGAACGTATTATGTACAATTTGTATTATATAATATTATATATAATATATAATTGAACATTACAATGTTGTATAAGTTTTTCAAGAAGTAGGGAAATTGTTTCCTGACACACCACACCAAGAAAACGTTACTAGAGGTATTTTCATTTTATTTAATAAAATACCTCTAAAATGGAAAGTAATTAATAATTTTCATTGTTAATAAAATAATACACTTGTTAAATGTTATACATTCTTTTGGACCCTTTCGATCAGAAAATACGAGAAAATACAGGCTATATCAATGATGGCGAACCTATGACCCGCGGGTCAGACACTGACCACGCAGGCTTTTTAAATGACCCACGCGTTGATTTTTATCAATATTATCGTTATTTATATAAATGAATTTTAATTATTTTTCGAACCCCTCTTTTTAAGAAAATTACAAGTGTTAGAGCTTAAAAGTGAGAAATAAATGTATAATTGTGTTTTGTGGAGGATTTACGACTTGGTTATGTGTACATATAGGTATTTTAAGTCTTAAATGTTATATGAGTTAGTTGTGTCCAAAAAATTTTATATAGCGCTTACGATTAAACAGATGTAATAAACACTAAAAAAATACATTAGATCCCATTCTCAGCTTTGCTAGTTTTTTATATAATAAAAGAGAGAACAGACACTAAAAAATATTAAGAAATAAAGTATATATATCTAATGTATAGTGCAAAGGTGACTGGGCATGATGTCACCCCTTTTATATCAACTTTTTAACGTCGACATTTATTTTTTGCTCTTCACTTGCAAAGGTAAATGTTGTCAAACAAAAAGGAAACGTAAACTTTTTA
The DNA here is from genome assembly GCF_011392965.1 of Frieseomelitta varia. NCBI lineage: Eukaryota > Metazoa > Arthropoda > Insecta > Hymenoptera > Apidae > Frieseomelitta > Frieseomelitta varia. Next base: position 110,024 of record NW_025110270.1, read on the forward strand.
GAGGATTATAAAAGTGACAACCAAAAAAAAAATAGTTTTCAACCTCCCCTCCCCCTTTCTAAGTGATGCCACTAACTTAGTGACCTACGAGCTAGTACAAAGAAAATAAAATAATGAACAAAATTTGACCTACTTCTCAAAAAGGTTCGCCGTCACTGGGCTATATGTTTATCAGAGCATATCGTCCTCAATGTGTTAATATAAATATAAAATAGACAATGGTTGAAATCTGAAATACATAATAAATAGATTCTTAAATATTGCTATAAAAAGTATATGGTAATATTTAAAAATATTTTGTCAATGTGAATTAAAGAAGTGCATAATACGCATTGTACAAAGTTTCCCTGTTGTTTCAAAAATGTGCGGGCCCTGGGAGCAGGTTGGGCGCGAGGGTCAACAAAAGTATCCTACGCAATCTAATTTTTTCCCTTTTATATCGGCAATTAGTGGCGAGGGAATCATTTAATATATTCAAGCTACGCTAAATAATAATAATATAATATAATAGGTGTAAATATATTGTATAGTAATATAATAATAATATAATATATTATACAGGCGTATAAGTTGTATAATAATAATATAATATAATAGGCGTATAATAGGTGTAAATATATTGTATAGGTAGTATATATTTTAGGAAAAGTTTAAGGATAATTTATGACCTGGCCTTTCGAGTTACGCTAATTTTACGAGTCACTTAGAAATAGTAGTCCCATATTGGAAATAGTATATAGTTTTAATGGTATTGAAAGTGAAAGGAAGAGGAGATATATAGTGCGGTACAGACTGTTGAATTTGAATGTTGAATTCAGCGTGGAACTCGGAGAGAGTAGTATAACACGATGTAAAATAGCTTTTACATAATCTTATGTAATTGATATAATCTTATAAAACCTTTCGATCTCACAATAATAAGAATGAAGTGATTGAATAATATTGGAAGGTAGCAATGATAAAATTGAAACTTCCAAAAGAATGTACTGTCGAGTAACTTTCATTTGTAATTTACGAGATTCATGAAATACAGCAGATACTTTTCATTTAATTGTACTGCTTCATTGTACCAATTCAAGTAGTTGTATTAGGAATAGTAACGTTGTGTGTGATATAATACCAACAGTTGTGCATGATACCAGTCGTAGATACAGTGTAATAGAATATCACAGCCAAGTATTGACGTCGATTGCGTCCAATCTGATGAAATCACAATCAAATCACAATCTTTGGGCAATCCTACGTCAAAGTAAAAGTACCTGATGAAATCACAATGAAATCACAATCTTTGGGCAATCCTACGTCAAAGTAAAAGTACCTGATGAAATCACAATCTTTAGGCAATCCTACGCCAAAGTAAAAGTACTTGGTGAAATCACAATCAAATCACAATCTTTGGGCAATCTTATGTCAAAGTAAAAGTACTTGGTGAAATCACAATCAAATCACAATCTTTGGGCAATCCTACGTCAAAGTAAAAGTACCTGATGAAATCACAATCTTTAGGCAATCCTACGTCAAAGTAAAAGTACTTGGTGAAATCACAATCAAATCACAATCTTTGGGCAATCTTATGTCAAAGTAAAAGTACTTGGTGAAATCATAATCAAATCACAATCTTTGGGCAATCTTACGTCAAAGTAAAAGTATCTGATGAAATCACAATCAAATCACAATCTTTGGGCAATTCTACGTGAAAGTAAAGGTACCTGATGAAATCACAATCAAGTCACAATCTTTGGGCAATCTTACGTCAAAGTAAAAGTACCTGATGAAATCACAATCTTTGGGCAATCCTACGTCAAAGTAAAAGTACCTGATGAAATCATATTCAAATCACAACCTTTGGGCAATCCTACGTCAAAGTACCTAATGAAATCACATTCAAATCACAATCTTTGGGCAATCCTACGTCAAAGTAAAAGTACCTGATGAAATCACAATCTTTGGGCAACCCTACGTCAAAGTAAAAGTACCTGATGATATCACAATCTTTGGGCAATCTTACGTCAAAGTAGGACGAGGGTCCACTTTGTCTCGCCTGAGCGAAAATTGTAAAAGTTTATACAGTTATGTTACCGACCTTCGAACAACAGGCAACGGGAAGGCACGATTTATGAAAAGAATATGCCAAGAACGACGGAAAACATCGCTCCAAGCTTCCAGCACGACGAAACGAAATACATCTAACAATTGAACAGAGTGAAAGTTCGTGATACCTATTTCACCGAAACGATACTCCAGAATGAGAGAAAGAGAGAAACAATTGTTATACACTCGATCGACGTTGAATTAAAAACGTTCTAACGTTTCCGCGTTTCCGAGTGACAAAGAGTTCCGGATGAAAAGAAAGAGAGAAAAGGAAAAAAAAAAAAGGATCGATGAAAACGTCCGAAACGTTCGAAAGTTACAACAGAGAGAGGAGCACACGCGCTGTAGATATTTCAAGTCACGAGTAGAACAGAGCACGGGCAGGGGAAGAGCGTTTAAAAGTTTCAGGCGAGAGCGTGCAATGGTATTAATTAAATAAACGCAATCGAGGGGAGGGTTGGGGGGGGGGGGAGATAGACCGCGGTACTGATTTTCCACCGTGATCAAAGACACAAAGAGGCGCGGTGATTTCCGGCGGATAAGACGCCTCTGGCGTCGGTGCGCGCCGTTGACAATAATCGGGAGTACGGCACGATCGCGATCCGAAAGAGGATCACAATAGAGTTAATTAAACATCTCAATAGCAGACGGCTGCCCAAGGGTGATTAGGCATGCTGCGCGGTGACACAAGGACACAGGGAAACCGCCGCTGGCTATTGTACCCTCTGCGAAGCAACGAGTCGCCGAGTGAACACGACGAGAGTCGTGGAACAAGAGGGACAGGGACGAGGCTTTTGCAAGACCAAGAAAGTAGGGATGGCATCAAGCCCGATGCTTCGCGTAATTCGCACTCGACTTTGGTATGTTTGGAGGTTTTGGAAAATTGTGAATCGACCTTTACGCAAACTCGACAGATTTACAAAATGAAAAGCGAAAATCCGTCACGTTTATTTATTCATTTCCACCGTGAGATATAATCTAATCGGCCATCTCTTCTCTACGTTCATCTGCCCCTGCTCGACAGTAAAAACGTTTCCAGCGCTAGTACGGTGTGTATTCATTTTATGATATGCGAGCTGGTTTTATGATGTACAAGCACCCTAGAACGAGTGCCTATAGGTGTACACGTTGTAAATATCAAGCACTTGAATTTTGGGAAATCAGAGTTCCGCAGAACGAGCACAATGGGGAGGAGGCATTCGTCCGCCATTGACAAAATCTGTCGAGCTGAAGGTCGTCAACCTTTCGTAAAGTTCAAGGGTGCTATTCCCTGAAGATGCATTGCCACCTGTTTTTCCAGTGTTTTTTTATTATTCACTATAATTAGGAGGGAAACCCCCTGTGTTCCGTAAGCATCTTGCGACGCGTTTCAAAATTCGCGCCGAAGTAGAACCGAGCTGGGTGTGCCTCGTTCGGTTGAAAAATACTTGTGAGGCATTCGATCCCATCTCTACAGGAAAGAGAGGCACGAATGTGGTGTGTTTGTGTGTGTGTGTATGTACATACGTGCCGAAGGAAGAAAGATCACGGTGAAACCGAGTCGAGAAAAGAGACGACGAGTAAACCGACGGGAGAGAAGAGAAAGAGAGGGTTGACAGCGAGGGAAAGAGAAATAGGAAGGCAAGAGGAGAGAAGGAGAGGCAGGAGGGAGAGAAGGAGAGCAACAACACAATGCAGGTGACAGCTTGCGCACCCCACAGACCCTGTCTCATCTCTTTTGTTCCTGGCGTTTCGTCGGCTTTCTTCCCCTTGATGGCAAGACAACCGTGGTCGCTGCGGCGTCTCAGTCTCGTGTCGCACTGAAATTGCTCAAATGGAAACGAGTGTGTCATTCTCACTACGTCCGCCTGTCACTCGTTGCTGCGACTGCTTTCTCTCCTTCTCATCCACCTTTTCCATCTCTCTCTTGTTATCCGTCCCTGTTCTCCCATTTCTCCTTGTATCGTGGCGCCTCTTTTGCTCACCTCGGTTTCGCGAATAGCAGCACAGGGGTGTCTATCGGCGTTGCCGATGACTACGATTTATCAAACTTTTTAAACGAACAACCCTGCGCGTACGTATGTACGTATCGATTTTTAATCGTTTATTTCCCGTCACGTCGTCTCGATTTTTGGTAAATTTTGTTTAACCCCTAAGCCACGCACGTCGAGAATTTTTTTTGTCCCAAAATTGTAATATTTTCTCAGTTTTAAGTATATTCAAGTGAAACAAATAATAGATCTATTACTTCTTGATAATTTCAATCCAGTGACGTCGTATCGACGAGTTTAAAAAGAAAGCGACGAATTTTTTTCTGTGTACGGTTCGGTCACTCGTTATGGTCCGCAATCAGTTGCCAGCGCCAAGTGGTTAAGGGGTCAGGACAGTTTGAAATTTCTAAAAAAATCGATTTTTTTTTTGTTTTTTGTTTAGGTCCTAGGCCTCTAAAACGACTTACTTTGGGGTATGATAATAAATCCGCTGATACAGAATAATTGAATTTGCATCACTGTTTACAAGTTTAAGCAGTGTTATAAAGTATAAATCGTGTGATTCAAATATTACTTTTGGTGAATCGAATATTAGGGGATTTGCATTCAATTTAGTTGTGAATTGTAAGAATTGTGAGTCTCGATATATAAGTAAAAAAAAATAAGTAAAGGATACATATAAAAAATGACGTTCCGAAACTTTAAACGCGTTTTTTCTCGAAATTAGGTTTTTAGAAACGGTGTGCAAGATATCTCAGAATCTAACCGACCGATTACTGTGAAACTTGGTGCGTATCTTTAGCGTAACATTTACTAGGCATTGACGATCGAACATTTTTTTAATTTTTAACAATTTCGAAAAATATAAACAAAAGACGTAGAAACGTTTGGCATAAATTCGACACACCAAAAACATATAGCTGCCATTTTCACAAAATAAAATAATTTTCACAAAAATGAAAATGTTGGATGGTCAATCCCTAGAGAGTATTGTTTACTTTTGAACTTTTCTTGCCTTTTTGTTGCAACTAATCCCGTTTAGCTGGAATCATGCACACCGGTAGGCAATGTAAAAAAAAAATTATGTAAAAGGGTGCCGTTAAAAAGTTAAACAACAGCCCTCTTTTTCTCTCTTTTTTAATGTTGCTTTTTACAGTTTATAATGTGTTGAAATAAACGTTGAAGATAAAGACAATATTGAAAATGTTGAAAGCATTTAAAAAAAATGTAGACTTAATAAAAATGCAGTAGTTAAAAGACTTTTAAACAGTCAGAAAATATTAATAAATGACTTATATGTACCAAATGATTCCACAGACATTAAAAAACTGCTGGTTAGTATAGAGTATTATCTTAAATTATCTACATTTATCATGATTATTAATTAATATAACACAATAGGATGAAAATGTTCCTTCATCAAGTCAAGAAAATTATGCGAGACTTGTTCAATGCCCGAAAGTCTCAGAAGTATTTGTTCCATCTTTACAAGTTTAAGCAGTATTATAAAATATAAATCGTGTGATTCAAATATTACTTTTGGTGAATCGAATATTAGGGGATTTGCATTCAATTTAGTTGTGAATTGTAAGAACTGTGAGTCTCGATATATAAGTAAAAAAAATAAGTAAAGGATACATATAAAAAATCACGCCTATAGCTGAAGATAAATATAAAAATATTGACTTTACTGTACCACACATAAGTAAAAAAAAAAAAGCATGCCAATCAAATATATACTTTTTTTTACTAGCTCTCCAAAGTATTCGTAATTTTTTAGTCAAACTGTCCTTAACACAGAGGCACACGATCGTCGAAATTTGCAAAGTAGCCGTTTTCGACGATTTCTTTTCTACATCTACGCGTGTGTGTTTGTAAAATTTATAATTGATCGCGAGGATAATTTTAGGGAAATTCAACCAGGTTTCATTCTACTTTTCGCGATCCAAGGTGAAACGTTTTGTCGCAAGTAACGCGAGGATACAAAGGGAATGAACGACGTGTTATTGGCGTGTCCGTTGGAAGGCAGGGCAGTTGGGTATCACGGTCACGGGATAAAAATCGAGAACGCTCGCCGGTCTAAATTATTGTCCTCTGGTGATGAAAGATAGGAAGGCGCGGAGCGGACGAGGGTCCCGGAGATAAGTATCGCGCGTCGCGCGTCTCATTCAAGCCAGGCGAACAGTGTTCGTTGTCAGCGTGGTAGGTAGCGTGTTAGGCGACGATATACACGCGTTCCGTTAGTCAGCCGGTTAGAGACAAATGGACGTCCTGATTCGTGACTACCGATTCTACTCCTGAGTTATAATTGTAAACCTTCCGATTTGGCCCGCGATAAAAGTCCAGCGAATGGAGAGGGCATCGGTGGCATCGATATACTGATTACAATTGTAATCAATTCGTATCTACTGTATCGATGACAATTTTCTTTCGAGAAACAGTCGCCTTTGTACCGTATCATTTCGTGGAAATTTATTTCTTTATTTGTAACTCTTAACTGGAAATGTCGGAGATGGTGTGGAAATAAACTTGGGATTAAATTACTTTGATCCCTTGGAATTTTTTTGTATATACTGAATTGTACAAGTATAAATTGAGAATCATCTGTGACAGGATGGTTACTTTTTGATGGTTGACTCTCATGTTAATGGAAACCTATAAATACACTGCCGTAACTGGAGCGAACAAATACTTCATTCGTAATATTATACGTTATATTATATTTTATATAGTAAAAGTAAATTAATTATATTCTAAATATATAAATAATTAAAATTGAGAATTCTGAGCGACGTCCACGCAATTGTTTTACGAAACTTTGAAAAACGAAAGTACGTGCCTGTAAATAATCGATCGATGACGAGACTTTCAATTTCATGGACACTGTCTCGTCGTTTCCAAGTTGTGCAATTTGAATTTTCGTTAACAACGCGCCGAGTTGTGAATAATCGCGCAATTATCCGGGCAGGACAGAACCGAAACGGTAAAAAAAAACTTCGTTTCGCGTTTCGAGGAGTATAACGCGCGCTAGGGGAAAAGGGAGAAGAGAAACAAACGGGAAAGGATGTTCGGTGTTTCGTAGAAAAACATATCGCGCAGAGCTCATCTCCATTTTCCGTGGCTTCGGCGAACTGTTCGGTAGCTGATAAATCACGGCTGTCATACGCCAGGTGTCGTACATCAGGATGAAAACGCGTTCTACGTCGCCGGCAACGTTATGTCTACCGCGCGAATCCGATTTTACGCACGTCCCAACGACAAATACAAATTACACGGGATCTCGCGAGGCACTCGTGTTTTACACCTTGGCGGCCGCGATTCTCCGGATCCGCGACGAAACGAAAATTCACCTCGTTTTTTTTTTTTTTTTTTTTTTGTTTTTCGATACTTTTAAATCTGCGCCAGACGCAGAATGCAACTGTATTGATAGCAATAAACTTGTAGTACGTCGTATGTAGTGTTGAAAGACAGGAATTTGAATCAGTTCGAACGTAACTTGTACCGATGACTGTAGTAATTTCCATCGTACTATAAAAATTTTGTCTTGCATTTTATTGGGGCTAGTGACGAAATTAGACCAAGTTGGAAATTCAAAGATCAAGATATGCAACATTATGGCTTCTAGTTGGGGATTAACCACTCGCGCTGGCAATCGATTGCGGACCATAACGAGTGACCAAACCGTATAAAATAATTCGTCGCTTTCTTCTTGAACTCGTCGGTATGACTATCACTGGATAGAAATTATTGTGAAGTAATAAATTTGTTATTTGCTTTGCCTACTTAATTATACTT
>NW_025110270.1:119133-121918 GCF_011392965.1 Frieseomelitta varia
TATCACTGGATAGAAATTATTGTGAAGTAATAAATTTATTATTTGCTTTGCCTACTTAATTATACTTAAATATATTTAAAATTAAAGAGAAAATATCGCAATTTTGGGACAAATTAATTCTCGACGTGCGTGGCAGCGCAAGAGAGTTGAAACTCTGGGAGATCTTTTCAGATTATGAGTCTTTAATTTTAAAGTGATCTACTTTCTGAATTTTATGATCCTTGAGAATCTTCAGGCCCTCAGTTTTCAGTCATCTTAAATCTATAATTTCAATTTCGAAATTTAATCTTGAAAACCTGATGCTACGGAAAGTTTTTTAAGTCTGGATACTTCGGAGATCTTGAGAGTCCGACAGCGCGGCAAGTGGCTATTTAATATCTTGAGTGCTTTCTAATCACGTACTGGCGATTCGAAATTTTATACGCACAGGTCCGAAACGATTCGCAGAGTCCCCAAATCCCATAACTGTTTTACACTAGTGTGTGTACGCAGTGTATGTACGTTTATTGGTTGTTTGATGATGATTCGATTTAAACATGTCGCACGCGCATGCTTTAAATGGGTCGTGCCAGCTTTCTCCAATTGTCAACTTTGAACAATTCTCTCTTCAATACAAATGCCGAAATTCGTATCAACGACGATGCTAATTAATTAAGCTTAATTAATCTCTTAACGTCGTTGAAAGGAATTCTGAAACCATATCAAACGAATGGGCTGCTACGCTTTCGTCAAAAGCAATTAAAAACCAAGTTAGTATATCAAACGTGCTCCAAATATATAGAGCTGGAATTAACTCCTTTCTACACCGGATGAAAGATTCTTTTTTCTCAAATTTTATTCAAAATACGTACATGCCGGTCCATAAATCACCGAACACCTTGATAAAATTGAGGTGTGATTACGATATACTTCGAAAATGACCTGACAATTCGTGGCTACGTCACAATCTTAACTTTATTATTGCTCTCTAAATCTTTCAAGTATCAAATGATTTGTTACAGAATTTTCGAATTCCATTTCGGGTCATTATTCTACGTTTGGAAATTAGTTCACTGCATTTACAGTGAATTTAAGTGCACAAATCTTCCTTTCGATTGAAATTGAAAATTTTAAATAATTCAAACGTGTCCGAGGCAAGAACATCTCGAATAATAAAAATTAGAAATTAATTAATTTGACCAAGCAAATGATATTTCTCTAAATTTAAATGATTATTTGTCACAATTAAACACAACAATCCTTCCTTTCATTTTGTGTTACGAGATATCTCTCTCTTTAAGAGACAGGAACGGCTACTACGACGTGATAGTTGCACAACCGGTATAATTCTGGCGAGACATCATGGTAGGGTTAATAATCGCGATGATCGTTCTGTTTAGAGTGAGCAAGTGTCCGGTAACTTATGGACGGGAGTATGTGTACAATAAAAAAAAATCATGTGTAAAAATCATGTGTACCTCCTACGAGCCTTTCAGTTCAGGAAAGGTACGAATATTTCTGCTCACTGTACGTGCACATGCACATAGTTTGCTTAGTATACGTATCAGACGGCGTGTTCTTGAATATGTTGTGCAGGCGACGGTTTATGCGCCGATCTCTCAGTCCGTTTGGCCCCCTCAGTCGGCCTGGCCGCGGCTGTTCGCTCGTGTGAAGCTCCACGACTCTTGCACGGCTCGTCTCTCCTCATCAAAGAAGCACGTTGTGCAGACACGGGCGAGCAACACCCGTACAAACTCGGGGGGAATATAAACAAAATTTATCCATGGACAACACACGTGCGTTTGTCATATTTCAAAACCCGACGTATTCCCCTCCGCCCCGCCGCACTCGTATCCGCCAGTGCTCTCTCGCGTCGCCAGTAATTTCCAACGTTGTAACGTGCGCGCCGACTTTGAAGGCGGCTTGTGTAAAAACCCGCGTAAAAAACTGTTTAATGCTTGTACGCCGTGTTTGTCCGCCGGGGGTATTTCGTTAACGCGCGTCACTCCATTTGAAATTTCAACTTGAAAACGAAGAAACTCGGCGAATTCTGTCTGCCCGGTCTTTGCGGCAACAAAAACAACTTTTACCCCCTCCGTCGTGATTTCGCGTATACCGATCGCGAGAGAATGATTTTCAGGGATCGAGTTCGATCGGTTTGAATTTGTCGCGAAGCTTCGACGAGAAAGCCGAGGAGGTTACCAATCTGGGGATGTAAGCTTTAGTTTCATTCGGCGAGAAGATATTGTTTGCATCATTTTGTTACTAGCTGTCGTTCAATTTGTTGATTCCGTGTAATGGAGTCGACACGCTTATAATTTAGAAGAGTTAATTCCTAATTGTTCGTGGTCGTGTGTGAAAAAGAATGATCCAGAATGTTCTTGTACAATATAGAATATAATGTAGAATAATATAATAATAATGTCTTTATAATGTAGAATAATATAATAATAATATAATGTAGAATAATATAATAATAATGTCTTTATAATGATGTAGAAAGTCTTAAAATACTCTTAATAATATAGAATGTCTCGAATACTTTAGAATGTCTAATCCTGTCGAATGTCTCTGAAGCATGTCCTTATATACAGGGTGTTTCGTAACTTGTGGGACCCACTTCGGGAGCTGATTGTACGCCTAAAAGTAATGGAAAAAAGTCATATAAATATATGTCCTATCTGCCTCCGTTTATGAGATATAATGAATTTTCTGTTTTAATTATTTTTACGAAAGATGCTCGAAATGACCAGCTTGCATTTGAAGACAAGCCTGCACGCGTCTTGTCATTCATCTGGTTACTCTC
>NW_025110270.1:122667-124582 GCF_011392965.1 Frieseomelitta varia
AACTGGTGTTGATGTCTTGAATGCACAACAACATGTGGGTTTTCTTCATCCCAATTATGATTATTATGAAAATTGAATATACTATCCCTAGTAAAACTAGTTTACTAGAATTTGCCCTGTTTATAAAATTCATTATATCTCATAAACGAAGACAGATAGGACATATATTCATATGACTTTTTTTTCATTATTTTTAGGCGTACAATCAGCTCCCGAAGTGGGTTCCACAAGTTACGAAATACCCTGTATATATTTGGTTATCATCAAGTAGAAGGAGGAGTATAAATGACCAACTATTGAATCTTGCCCTTATGACTAACTATTCACAGTCCACTTTTATGTGGACTGTTGCTAACTCATTGTCAGTGTTAGCACAGATTCAGTATTGTCCGAGTTGGTCATCCAACAAATTTCCATTGAAAATAATAACTTTTTTTTGTATAATATATAATATAAAATATATTTTTTTTATATACTAATATAACTTTTTTTTTCTCTTTTTAAGAGCTGAATGGACATTTTTGTGTCGTTGTAAGTTTAGCAATGTACCAAGCGACAAAGTTACTGGCAGCGTTATGTAATTTTCAGTGATTCTTGTCTATGTATTATAGAAAGTATGTTTTTAGTCATTTATGTACAGAGTGGGAAGAAAAGTTTGTCCATGGCCATCATAGATGAATCTTCGATTTGACAGAGATACGTGTAAAAAATCTACAGCAAAATTGTTCTTGACCTTGAATTTCAAGGACGCGTTCTAACAGCGACTTATGGTTCTGGATGGACGCGTGGATGTAATGCTTATATTAGGAATAATGTTGACTATATCGAATAGTTTTACTATTTCATTATTTAGACTTACACCGATGCTGCAACTATGATAAATCGTATGTTAGTGAAACCTAATCCATAGCCATAAAATCGCTGTTAGCATGCTCGATTTACCGATGCAATTTTTCGCATAAATGAAAAAAAATAACATAAAAAAAAAAAAAAAACAAATCGAAAAATACGTAACATCAGTATTATACGATTGTGTATATCAATAGATATTCGTAAATAATTATATTCTCAGTAGAAGGGGAGAGAGAGAGAGACAGAAACTTAATCGTTACAGTTAAAATGAAACTTCTTTTTTTTTTCTACTGGAAATTAATCTCCAAAAAAAAATAGCAGGCGATCGAAATGAAAGATTTTGCGAATTTTTCACTGGCTGGAAACTATAAGACACGTAGAAAGAAATATAGTTGCGGCTCGCGCAACGATTTCAATTCGTGTAACATTGGTGTTACATTTTCAAGTATTTTCTCACTAAATCCGAATTAAGAACCGAAGTTTTCATTTCCTTTTTTTCCCCCCCTCGCATATCCGCAGGAACGCGAAGGAGAATCAAAGCGGTATTTTGGTCGATTAATCCGCATAATAAGCGCGACGTGTTTCCTCGCGGTGAGTAGCGTGAAACAGTTAGGATCGGCTGTCACGATAGGTTTTCATGTTCCACTGGTTTCCCCTGGTGCGGAGAGTCGACATATTGGTCGAGAGTGCGGGAGGCGACGTCTAGCGTCGAATGAGAGACGGGTGTCGTGTTGAAAGCAGACGGCCGAGTGACGAGATGCCAGGACTTCTCCTACCGTGGGAGACACGATGTCGCCTCTGATTACACACGAGTCTTCCAAAATTCTGAGCGAAGTCGTGAAAAACGTATTACCCTCGTGCTCGCTCCGAAATGGAACGATATTACCGCCCCATTGACAAGATTGTCCCTGTATCAGGCATGTCCCTGTTTTCCGTTCAATTTGGAATTTTACGACAGCAATCCTCGAAGCTTTCATTTTACTTTCGCTATAGTTCAAATAATTACTCATACGAGAAAGATTTCCCGCGTTTTAGGCACGCTCTTGTCCGATTTAGAATTTTA
>NW_025110270.1:125279-129176 GCF_011392965.1 Frieseomelitta varia
AATCCTCGAAGCTTTCATTTTACTTACGCTATAGTTCAAATAATTAATCATACGAGAAAGATTTCCCGCGTTTTAGGCACGTTCTTGTCCGACTTGGAATTTTACGACAGCAATCCTCGAAGCTTTCATTTTATTTCTTTTTATTCTTCAATTGGTTAAATTATTAATTAGCTATGTTACAAAATTCTCTGTGTTTTAGGTACACATGTCCTTGTTTAACGTTCGAGTTGGAATTTTACGATAGCGATCGTTTTACTTTCTTATTCTTTTCAAATGTAATTAGCTATACATTTACTTCGGTTAGGTACAGGTATATAGAATACTTATTTTGTCAAAGAAATAAAGTTTATACACATAATAGAGTGCGGTAGAACATTTATCCGAACACATCGGGGGATAAGAACAGTTGTTTGGATAACAGTAATTGATCAATTATGATTTCTGATTGTATCCGAGGCTCGACATTAATTAGCTCGTACAAACAAAATGTTCGTATAATTGGATTCTGCTGGAGATAGGAAACAATGAAATGTATTACAAATACAAATTAACAAATATTGCTCAGTCAAACAAATTATTATTCAATAATAAACTAAAATAGGAGTATAAATTTTCTAGGCAAATTAAAATCTATATCAATGATTTACAATCTCACCTATAAAAATGTAAATTTCCTTTGGTTTCAAACGTATCTACGACACAAAATAATAGAAGAAAAAAAAAACTGATGAAAAAATAGATAATTCCTCCAACTAAAATCAAACGATCTGCGAACGTTATAAAATAAATGAGTAAACAAAAGAGTTTGGGAGAGATGAAGATCGTCGAAAAGATAACTGTCCGCGCAATTACAAGACGTTGTTAGGCCAGCGATGATTTTTCATGCTAATAGCAACGATACTCGGCCCGCTGGCACACAACGATTCATCATCGATGCGCGAAACAATTTAACGGTTTTGTGCTCGCATCGAAACCGATAGCCCGGTATGCTACACATAACGGCCGAGTAGAAACGTATCATCAGGTCTCCTATTTTAATAACACGATTTGGGCAGGGCGTCCGTTCCCTCGGCATTGTCATTACGCGGTGGCCGTTGGGTCATTTCGTCGGAAATAATTAGCAGTCCCAGGTCTTGTCCCAGAAGAGAGGGTTGGGATGTAACGGGTAATGGCAGGGTGCCCTCCCTGATGATACCAACGCGAGAACGTAGCGGCGGAACGAATTTGACCAGGAGACCAGCAGGGTATTAGCCGGATAGACGAGCGAACCTCTCGTCTCTAAGAGGATCGAAAGCCATTCGGCATGTTAACTACCGCAACGATTCCACAGGCGCCACATAAATAGAGGGTATTAGCGCCGACGTTTTCGAAATAAAATTCCGGCCAAATTCGTCCCCGTCTCTTTTCCTCTGCACTGTCTTTGCGTTGCCCGTTAACTGCTCTTGCGTTAAGTAACTAAAGATCGACGGACCATAACGAGTGACCAAACCGTACACAATAACTCGTCCTTTTATGAATTCATCGGTATAGAAATTATTGCGAGGTAATAAATTTATTATTTGTTTTGCCTGGTGGTGATTATATTTTCGATATACTTAAAATATATATCAATATAGTAATATACTATGTTTTTAATATACTATATTTTAGTGTAGCAATATACTATATTAAGTAAACTATATTTTCAATATACTATATTTTAGTGTAGCAATATACTATATTTAGTAAACTATATTTTTAATATACTATATTTTAGTATAGCAATATACTATATTAAATAAACTATATTTTAATATAGCAATATACTACTTTAAATAAACTATATTTTCAATATACTATATTAAGTAAACTATATTTTCAGTATGCTATATTTTAATATATTATATTAAGTAAACTATATTTTAATATAGTAATATACTATATTAAGTATATTTGTTTAATGTACTATATAGCTAATATACTATATATATTAAGTATATTTATTTAATATACTATATAGCAATATACTATATATATATAGCTAATATATTATATATACTATATATGTAGCTAATATACTATATATATGAAGTATATTGCTATATAGTATATTAAATAAACTATATTTTAATATAGCAATATACTATATTAAATAAACTATACTTTAATATAGCAATATACTATATTAAATAAACTATATTTCAATATAGTGATATACTATATTAAATGAACTATATTTTCAACATACTCACGTATATTATCAGTATACTTGAAACTGAGAAAATATTGCAATTTTGGGCCAAATATTCTCGACGTGCGTGGCACGTCATTCCAGCGCAAGAGTTTAATATGACTTAAAGTGGACAGATTGATATAGCAATCCGCTAATAAACCAGCGGAGACCGGCATTATCGTATGCCGAAAGGCATCTCGTAAAAAGCGCACGACAAACTTGAGTTTTATTACAGTCTGGGAATTTTTATCACGCCACTGTGCGTTAACACTGTAACTCATCGGGAGTAACTTTCACAAGAGACCAGGGGGGCGAGTTCTGTCAACGATTTGCCATTGAATGCGTCATCGGTCATTAAGCAACGAAGGTTATTAGCAGTATCACCGGACCTTGTCGTTTAAATTTAATTGTTTTCTAATTAGAGTTCCTTTTATTTTAATACGTGGAATTTCAATTAGTTTGCTGTACATTCGTAATAAATTTTCTCGATGGCCTTTGCTAATCGCTAAAAGTCTGACATTGTAGGATAGATAAAGTAGTAGTTTCTGGAACTATTTTTTACTTATTTTGTTTCTTTAATTTTGAAACGAAGAATTTTAATTAATTTCTAATTAATTTTTATGGTCATTGATCACATGACGCCACTGGTGTGGTTTAAATCACACATGGCCATGTAAATCACATTGTTTCCCAATTATAGAAATTTTTTGTTCATTTCGATACAAAGAGTTTTAATGAACGTGTTGCACACACGAGATGATTTTTTTTTCTTTCGATGGTTATAAATCACAAGTATCACACCAACTAATGGTGTTTCATTTATAAATAAAAAAGAACTACAAATTTTTATCAACGTTTTATGTAATTTCTTCATCGTTTTGAAGCAACGAGAAAGAAATTATACAAAACGCAATTAACATTTTGTAATTTTATACATTCATATCTCCTTTACGTAATTATACCGAGTGTCCGGAACATTGTACATATTGACTGACTATTGTACATATTGACTGATTATTCAACTGATTTTACAATACGCGACACGATATACTGAAATTTAAAAACGTTGCTTCTGTAAGGAGAGAAGAAACAATCTTCACGTCGATAATTTACGCACCGTTTTGATCAATTTAATCAATTCAATTCCAAAAGTTGTACAAACAAGTCGTCGTGGGAAGACGGAAGGAAGAAAAAGTGATTCGCTCGTCGAATCGAAATAATATGTCGACACGCCGCGAACGGATTTCGCTGGCTGCAGCAGCCGGATGCTATTGTAATATTACGCTTAGCGTATTTTTTTTTTTTCCCCCTCCGTTTTTATCCGGCATTTTGGAGGAAATCTGTACGCGGATCTGACCGCGGACATAAAAATGCAGGTCGTGCACGCCTGCGCGTTGGCTGGGTGACCCGACATGGGTGTTTTATGGCCGACAGCTTTGTGTGTTCCGAGTAGGCATTATTTTTCTTTCTAAACTCCGTTATACCTGGAACAATGGAGAGATTAAAACATAAAATATGATCCCCGGGGTATAGTTCGGAGTGGAGATCGGAGGATGGCGTGGCGTATAGTGCCTATAATAAATTTGATATACCTGAAACTCCCTTTCGAATGATCTTTCTTTCTTTTTGCGTCTTTTCTCCTTTGCCTTTTTTCTTCCTTTTTTTTTTTTTTTTTTTTGTTTTCT
>NW_025110270.1:129645-131252 GCF_011392965.1 Frieseomelitta varia
TTTTTTCTACCTTTTTTTTTTTTTTTTTTTTTGTTTTTTCTCTCGTCATGTGCGACACAGTGGGGCCACCAGCTAATTCACTCATTGTCAGTTTTCGGAAATTAGTCATTTTTCGAAGTATAGATAGCTGAGTGACTTTGAGCGTAAATGATTCTCTAGGAGACCCTTCTTAACTTTTCTCGTTATTTACGATCTTATTAATGAATCGAGTAGCTTCTTTCCGAAGATCTTCCTGAAAGAAGTATATAACGGTATATAAATGGTTATTTGACGAACACGTCATGTACATAATGCCTGCGATACGGACGAAACCGAAGTACATCCATTTTGAGACCCGTACTAAGCAGTTTACTTACTATAATTGCGTACAGCGATTTGGCCATTATTATACAAATTAATACTATTTACATAAGCGTCCCAGCCTTTGACCGTACGGCTGAATACCATTTGTGTCTCCGCACTTCGTATTTCGTCTTGCTTCATTCATATTTATAAGCGCATAAACAGACATTTGTGCTCCGAGCCAATTAAGAGCTATAGAGGTGTATAGTAGATCATAACTGGCATTAAATTACCCACGTACGTGCGTAAAACGTCGCGATAATCAATAAGAAAAAAAAAAAAAAAGAAAAAGGGATTTACGATTTTCCGTGAAAGAGATAGAAATTACAAGATTACAAACAAGTAAAAATGATCGATACATTTCTTGCAGTGAACTTGGCTTACCTTTGCTTTTTTACTTAAACTTTGAGCGTTTTGCATAACGTTTGCGTTTATGAGAATTTTATTATGAAGCGTGCATTATGTACACTTTCAACGAGTCGTTTCATCGTTAAGCCACCATTATTGATTGACACTGATAAAGCTATTTGATCGCATATATGTATGTGCAAGGTAATCAAGGTAGAAGGATGATTGACAAACTGTCACCTCGTCTATCGCCTCAATTAAGTCATATGAGGCGATCAAACATCGTACTTATTACCTCAAGCTAGGTTACATATGTATGCGCGTTGATATCGTCCGCGTCCAATTTGAAATGGAAATTTCACATTTTATACTTTTATTAAATTAATTTACTGGGTTTCAAAAGAAACTCATCGAAAAATAATTGAACGTTAGATCGGAGCGTGTGCAACAATTTTCTTCATTGTGCTACATTTTAGTTTCCAATACTTGTCAAATTAATTTCACGTCATGCTTTTAAGATTAAGAAAATAATTGATCATTTTAAAAGTATCAAAGGAAGCCGATCGAAAGATAAATAAATATTGTATAAAAGTGTGAATGACGTTTACAATTTAACAATTATCTTCGTTGCACTCTATTTTCGATACTTCTCAAATCAATTTCACATTTCATGCTTTCAAAATCGAGAGAATAATTAATTATTTTAAAAGGATCAAAAGAAACTTAATTGCAACGTTTGGAATTTAATAATTTTCTTTATTGTGCTTCATTTTATAATTTTCAATACTTCTCAAATCAACTTCACATTTTAAGATTAAGAAACTAACTATTTTGAGGTTAAGAAAATAATTGATTATTTTAAAAGGATCAAAAGGAATCTTATTGGCGTGTGCGCAACGTTTGGAATTTAATAATTT
>NW_025110270.1:131323-137276 GCF_011392965.1 Frieseomelitta varia
AACTATTTTGAAGTTAAGAAAATAATTGATTATTTTAAAAGGATCAAAAGGAATCTTATTGGCGTGTGCGCAACGTTTGGAATTTAATAATTTTCTTCATTGTTCTTCTCCATTTTATAGTTATCAATACTTCTCAAATCAACTTTACATTTTAAAGTTAAGAAACTAATTATTTTGAGGTTAAGAAAATAATTGATTATTTTAAAAGGATGCCTATCGAAAGATAAATAAATATTGTATTAGAGTGTGAATAACGTTTGGAATTTAATAATTTTCTTCATTGTGCTTCACTTTATAGTTTCCAATACTTCTCAAATCAACTTCATTCACTTTAAGGTTATTGAAGATCATGTAACTCTGTTTGGAAGATTATTCCAATAATCTTCTTCGCTTCGTTCCATTTCTGAGTACTTTTCAATTCAACTCATCGTCGAGTTGAATTAAACTCGATTCGAATAAATCCAGGTTCGACTGGTCTGCCAAATTTAATCTCGTAAAGAGACGCTTATTAACAAACTCGCGCGAGTGAATCGGTAAGATTCGCGCGGTCATGAAGCGACGAAGACCAAGAGGGGACCATTGTGTAGCGCGAGCAGCAAAGCGGCATAATGTACAATAGAATTGAAAGGAAGGACGAAAGTGGTCGTTCAAGTGGAGGAAAGCATCCTATTACACGATTCGTTTTTCCATAAAAGCAAATGTCTTTTGGCCAGCGGCGAAGATAGTTGGCAATGGCGGTTGGTCCGGGTCGCGGCCGCGTCGTCGCACCGCGCCGCGCCGCGCCGGACCGAGGACGCTCTTGTATTTGTCGAATACGAAGTCACGTACCGAATACATTATCGGGTGGAATACGGTCTATGCATGTGAAGGTTGAAAAGCAGGCAGGCAGGCAGGCAGGCAGGCAGGGCAGGCAGGCAGGCAGGCAGGCAGGCAGGCAGGCAGGCAGGCAGGCGGACAAGGCAGGCAAGGCAGGCAAGGCAGACAGGAGGGCAGGCTGAGAGCAAGCTAGCTGGCGGACAGACGGACAGACGGATGAACGAACGAACGAACGAACGAACGAACGAACGGACGGGTGGGTGACTATATTGATTGTGTAGCCGGCTGACAGCGACAGTGACATATGTCACCGAGGCTTCTCGTTATCGCTGATTTAAACATGAGGCAACGAGGCCCTTGCCGAGTTGTCTGCGCTGCACCAGCTTCGTATTTCTGTCTACGTCTCCATAACCCTCCTTTCCCGCCCCTGTTATTATTATTGCCGCACATATTCTTTTTTTCTCTCCCTCTCTCTCTCTCTTTTTTTTCCACCACCACTCCTGCCTCTTCCCTGGTCAATGTATTGACTGTCACACTGTCGGAAGCCTGACGACGTGACCTGTTTGATCACCGTGCCGATGAAACGCGATGTCAGAAATAATTACGAGCCAGTCGCACGCAGCTATGTTATTGTTGCCTGAGCGCTCGTTACTGTTATTATGGCTCGCGCGCGCCGTATAATATCGCGTGCCGAATAACCGTCTTCTCCTAAAGCCTAACGATACGTTGCGACTTCTTCGAATATTTCGAGGATCCACGGGTATCCTGTAAAATACCGTCTGTTAAAGATAAAAGAGCGAGAGAGAGAGAGAGAGAGAGAGAGAGAGAGAGAATTTCATTACTACACGTGCAAGCAGACGAGCGTGGAATAAAATTTTCGACGAGCAACGTTCGTTGTTATTAATTGCGGAGTGCGAGGAGAATTCGTAAACTCGAAGATAAACGAACGACCGGCAGGTCACTATTTTGGCGCGACTTGCTTCACAAAATAGGTTGCATTCGAAAGCAACGATACGTACATAATCACGTAGCGCCCCGCTGTCGTTCCGTGCTTCGAGTTCGATATATAAGAAGCAAAAGGGACGCGGCAGAAAGGGAGGGAAAGAAGACTGCTATGATTTATTACCGGCCGCAAATTCTGTTTCTCCTCTGTGCACGCCAACTGCGTTTGCGTTCATCCATCTTTTTCCCTTTCACGGCTCACCGAGCAACTTTTCCCGTGCCCCTTCCCCTTCCCCCTCACCCCACTCACCCTCTTCCTTAACCCCCTTTGTTCCGCACCATCTCTCAAAGTGACTGACTGCCTCCTTTATTATCCGCTTGTCAGCATTTTTACACTTTTATCCAACGTTCTAGTATCTATTGTCCCCGAAGCGAATTCGTTTGGTCACAATACGTCACGCGAGGAACGATCATCCTGAAGTATTACGAAAGTATTGTCCGGAGTCTCTCTCTCTCTCTCTCTCTCTCTCTCTCTGTCCCGTTGGAAACGAGGCGGTGATGTTTGAAAAGCCATTGCGGTCTAATGTCTGATTCGAATTGACGCACGGATTATAAATTATATGTATATACTTCGCCAGCGTTCTTTTCGCCTCCGAGGCGGAAAAATTGGGGACAGCTGCCCGGCTTTCTAGGTCAGTGGACATTTCGCCAGCGAGTCGTATCAATTTCCACGCGGGGAATTTAAATTTAAATCGATCGATCGAATTTTCGAAGCAACTGAACTTGACGTTCCAGCAAGTATTAGAAAAAAAGCAGTGGAATTTCGTTGTTTTTTTTTTTGGAAAAAGAAACTTTTTCTTCGTCGTCGAACAAGTTGACAATTTATACGTGGGTATTTCTTTTTTTACGTTGGCACACTTCGCACCCTTCCCGTAAATTCGTAAAATATGATTCTAATTGCCATTCACGATTCGTCGTTCTTGTTCAGCATTTTTGCAATCCATAAAAACTTTTATGGCGGGCCGAAAATTTTCAGTTTCGTAAATCTAGCGACGACAGCCAGTGTCCTAATCCGGGTTGGCAGCAGTTTTGTTATTAGTACAGCTCAATCGCGGTATATGCGACGTGCCATTTTCTTTGCCCACAAAAACTTGCCGTTTATTGCGTTGCTGTTCGTAAATTTTTCAAAGGTCACCGATAGATAGAGAAATTTGTCAACGAATCCCTTCATTTTTTTTCTCTGCCAGGGTGTAATATTTTACGAATATTACAATACTTTTACTCTGTAAAAGATAATTACTCGCAGAGAGAGAGAGAGAGAGAGAGAGAGAGAGAAGCTTCGAAAAAATTTCTGCACGTCTGATTGAAAAAAAAACGCGATACACGACATAATTTCTCCTAATTTCCTTGTATTTAGTATCGGGCGCACTTGGCGTTACGTTTTACGTTGATAAACGTTGTTTATGTCACTGCGGCTGTCAGTATAGCGCGTGAAAAGCTGAATCTTTATCCGTCTGGTAGCTGTCGTTTCGAAATCTTCGAAACGCAGGCTGAAGGAGCGGCAGAGATGAAAGAGAACTATATTAGCCGTAAACTCATCCGTCAGCGTCAAAACGTCAAAGACTTGCCATTGGGGTATTAACGGCGCCATAACTTCAGAGAAACAGAGCGGGAGAAAGGAGAAAGAGGGAGGGAGGGGGGTGGGTGCGAGAGGGACGCAGAAAGACAAGGACAGACATACAATGGGAAGTAAAAACTCTCCCAGAGACCTTTATTTCTTCTGGGAAATATTACACGATAGAAAGATTTAATATTACCTGGTCTTCCGCTGTTCGATTCAAAATGGATGCTCAATGCGCACGGAGATCATTAATATCGATCCTCGCCGTTGTTGTTATTTGTCGTTATTCTTGGATCCCTTCAATGTCTCGCAAATTTTCAACTGGATATACACCACAAGTTGGATACCGCGATTCGATATTATTTATCTGACTGTCGGCCCAAACTGTATGGCACGTATTTCTAAATTAGCAGAGAGAACACACGGCTCCGTAATCTTTATCTCTCTTCCCCCCTCGTTCGCTTGTTTCTACCTAAAAGCCTTCGAGGGGGTATAGCGGGTCGCATTAAAAAGCTGACTTAAGATTGAAATTTTATCTAGAAATACTTTGCCGCTGCGGACGATTGTACATTTCACGGTACATTACGTTACGCCATTCGGAAACTCCGAAAAACGCTATGAATTCAAATTTAAACGACGACCGACATTTCTTAGACACTGGCCGTTTTTGCATTCCAGCCAGCGCCAAGTGTTCCTCGGTGGCTAATTATTGCTCGCGGCGGCTACGCGGTCTACGTAACCCTAACCGTGTAACGTCCGTGTGGATATTGTCATAATTCGTTGTAATTACCTTGTAACGTAACTGCTACGCCGATCGCTTTATCTTACTTAAAGTCATACCGCGTGAAACGGCCGCGATCCCCTAACCGCGCCGGTACGTTTGAATTTCAGCGCAGCTGGTATTCGAATTTTTTAATGACCACGTTCATTGCGGCTCGCGATGCGTGGTCAGCTTTTAAATACACGGCGCGCAAGACACTCGGAACCTGCGCCTTGGTTGTGTGCTCCGAGGGCACACACACACATATGCGCAATTACACTGCGCGAAAGTGGTTTCCACGCGAGAGTCGTAAGAACGACATTTCTTTCCAACTGGAATGTACGTATTATCGATCGTTACACCAACGACTCTGACGTTGCGACACAGTCGCAAAGATGAGAATGCATCTTTCCGCGTTCGAGAAATCATTTACAGACGTGTACTGTTCGAGCGTTCAATTTGAAAGCGAATGCCATTGCATTTTGAGAAGGTAGTAAACGACGATCCCCTTTCCCGACCAGTACACACGTCGCGATGGCTTTGCATTATTTATGGGTATTATCTTAGCAGCACGGAAGTCGTCGAGAAGGCGAAGAGGATCGGTAGCTCTCGGATCGTTTAGTATCCGGTGCGAGTCAGTGCGCGACAAAGCCGAGGCGCGGCCGGGGCGATAATTAAAACGCTTTTACAAAACTGTAGGCAAACAGCGCTTAAGTGGCTGTCATTCGTTACCCCCGTGGGCTGTGGCAAGTCGGTAAGTCGCTGAGCGAGCAATCAATCACCCGACATTCCCTTCCCCACCGACCCATTACATTTCTATTTTGAAAGCTGCTTATTAAGCGGGGCCGGCCGGAGAGACAGACAGGTTTCACGGTATAAAATATCGGGTTGCCGTGGTGGCAGGGACGGTTCCGTGTCGTGGTAGCTATGGCAGGCAAACGGGAGGGGAGAGGAACGGGTGTGCAGAGCAAGGGGAGATGGAACGAGGAGAAGAGAGAGAGAGAAAGTGCATATGTGTGTATGTGTGTGTGTCAGAGTCGAAGAGCGAGAGAGAAGGAGTGAGAGAGTGAAGAAGGGGAGGGGGATGGACGGCTGTAAAAGCGGTGAAATATCAAAGCCGGGATGGGAGCTGTCATCGTCGGGCCAACATCATGGGTGGCGTGTTGAATTAGAATGCCTTCCCACACCCCACACAGGGCCAAACCCCACCGCAATTCTCCCACCATAATCCTCCGGCTAGGAATGGTGGGGACGACGAGAGAGGACAGGTTATATACTCTGGCTTCGTCGAAGAAGGAGGGGAAGAGAGCGGATTGCGTCGCCAGATGGCGATACGGTCGCATTCCACTCCGTCCACCGATCAGCTCCGTCGAGAGCTGCCACTATTTTCCTGGATTCCACTTGGTGTACGTCGTTTCCGCTTAATCGTTTCGTATCACGGAGGGATTCGCCGAACCAACCGTCGTAATACCGAATACCGTGGCTCCGGGATAATACTCGAGAGTCGTCGTCGAGTTTACGCTTACCGTTTCGCGATTTGTGAAGGTTTCTCGCTCTTTGTAGTTCTTGTGCAGTGGCTCAATAAGTGTGAAACCAAATGGTTGTCCTCGAGGAGAGCGGGATGCTGACCACTGGACACAATCAATATCTACAACCGGATTATCTTTCTCCGCTTCCAACCACGGTTAGTATGCGTACATCGGAAGAATTGTTGCTTCCGTTGAAACGATGTTTCGAGTTTGCTTAATAACGGAGAAGAGTAGATACTGTAGGTTTCACGTTAGTCTGTTTTTTTTCTTTTCTTTTTTTTTTTT
>NW_025110270.1:137286-162944 GCF_011392965.1 Frieseomelitta varia
TTTTGTTACAAATTGAAATTAAGTTCTTTCCATTAAAAAAAAAAAAAGTCAAACGAATGCTCGAGAGTAACTGGATTTCGTACGTTCGTCGCTTACCGACGGTACTCAGTGTCCGACGGGTTGCTGTACGCTGACCTATTCAACCTTCTCTTTCGCGCATAATTTCTTCGAAACGTGTTTTTTTTTCTCGCACAAGTTGGCTTTCGGAGCACAACCTGTCGAACGTGTTGGAGTTGATCAGCGAGTAGTAACGTAAGTTTCCACAACTTTATTTTACAGTTGGATGCGAAGAAGAGTCCGTTAGCTTTATTGGCTCAAACATGCAGTCAGATCGGTGCCGATTCGCCGACAAAGCCTTTGATCTCTCCGCTGGATAAAGCACCGAAGAGCATGAATAACGGTACGAACGCCAAGTCTCCGCCAGCCGCGAAGTTGGAACGGAGCACACGCAGCAGCCCGTCGGACGGGAAATCGTTGGCATTCAAGCCATACGAGGCAAACGTCGTTTCGAAGAAACCGGCCGACGAGAGTAGGCCTGCGTCTAAAGCGAGTGTTCACAGTGTCAGTGGTCAGGAGAGTGTCAGTGTAAGTGAGATTACCACCGGCCACGCCGAGAAGAAGCCATCGGGTAATCGGACGCCCGTCGGCCGGAAGTCGGCCTCGCCATCGAGCCAAGCGACGGCGACCGCGAGCACCACACCGTCCACCGATCGGAAGACACCGGCCGATCGGGAGAAGACCGACGGATCACCCCGTAACAATAACAATAACAACAACAACAACAACAACGGCACCAGCCCGATCATCCGATCGGGCATGGAGATTCTATCCGGCAGTCACGCGAAGGAATCGAACCTCGGCGCGTACAAGCCTGGCCTTCCGGGATTTTCTGGCAATCCGCTCTGTTGTCCGCCCGGTTTGGCCGAAAATCCAGCGTTCAGACCTCCGTTCGCCGGCGCCTCGCCTTTCTCCCATCATCACGCCGCAGCGGCCGCTCTTCTCGGTTATCCGTCGAGCACCCCGACAGGTGGAAACCCGTATCTGAGCTACGCTCGCGTGAAGACACCGGCCGGCGGAGAGGCTTTGGTACCAGTGTGCAAGGATCCTTACTGCACCGGTTGCCAGTACAACATGCACAGCGCGCAGCTGATGATGAGCACCGGGGCATGCCCGAGCGGTTGCACGCAGTGCGATCATCAGAAGTACGGTTTAGCGATGGCGTTGTCGTCGTTCGGCCCTATGGCCCCACCGTCGCTCTCCTACCCGTCCACGTTGACCGGCGGCAGGCCGTACGTCTGCAACTGGATCTCCGGCGATTCTTACTGCGGGAAACGGTTCACCACGTCGGAGGAGCTTCTTCAGCACCTTCGTAGCCACACGAGCCTCACCGGCGGCGATCACGCGTCGTCCTCGGCCGCTCTGCTCACCAATCCTCACCCGCATCCGTTGCTCTCGCCGTCGGCGGCTCTGCATCGCGCGAGCGGCGGTTCTTACCCGACGCCGTCGCTCAGCCCGTTGAGCGCCAGATATCATCCGTACGGAAAACCGCCGACGGGGCCTCTTCCGGCGTCGCTCGCCGCGTCGCCTTACAGCGCTTTTAACGCGTTAGGCCCGTATTACTCGCCGTACGCGATCTATGGCCAGCGAATCGGCGCCGCTGTACATCCCTAGACTACTGCTGCTGACGGTGTGTGAAACACTTCCGGTGTGTAAACATTCTCAGTGTACAGTTGACGAGTATATATATATATATATATATATATATACGTATATATATAGTGTAAAATAGAGAAAGATTGTCAAGAACGAATTCTTCCTTCTGACAAGCTGTTGTGTAAATAATTGAACGTGTATGATATAAATTTATTTAAAAAAAAAGATACCTATATATATATATATAAATATAAATATATATATATATATATATATATATATACATAGATGTGTGTATAAATTCAAGATTACGATATTAAAGTTTGTAAGAGATATCTCGTGACTTTCGTCGGAATACATCCGTATTAACGTTTATCTCCTGACGTTTTTTGATCATTACGTAGGGAAGAGCATGTACACCGCGGGCGAAGAACATTTCGCAGAATCTTTTCGATACTTCGTTATGGGAAAGATGGTCTCGGTAATTTTTGTGTGCTGATCATTCGTTTTCCACGTTCAACGGGGATACGTAACACGTCCGCTTGTTTCTCGATTGTGTTTCAAAGTGATATATACGATCGGCGGTCGTACGAAAAAAGTAAAAAACAGTGTGTCTGTGGTCGCCGGATGTACACCCATCGATAACTGTTTTCTTCTACGACGAGAGTGTGTTCGACGACGTAAGAGAGCCCGTTCTTTTTGAAACGGTTGTGCATGTTCTAATGTCCACAATGTAACTGTGATATTACGCTATTTTTTCGACGAGAAATACAATAGGAGATAATATTAAAAAACGATGGTATCTAAACTATAATCTATGGTTCAAGTGTATCGTCTAATTTATTCGTATCGTTTGTATGAGAGCGAGAGGATTGTAAAAGTGATGGCTGCCTAGTGGAAAAAGGAACGTGGCTGATATGATTTCCCTCGGAGTTTTTCACCAAACGCGATCCGTTCCCGTAAACGGGGAGGGGATCGTTCGTTAACGATATTTTATTCAGAAACACACATTGGATTTTCATTCTTTGTTTTATGCAAAGTGCTCCGATCGAAGGGACAACAATGTACGATAGCCATTATTTGCACTGTAAATATCTCTTGTAAATATCGTTGAGTTTCCATACCGCTTTAATAAAAACAATGTTTGTGAAATCATTAAATCCATCATTTTATTCGTTCGTGATTTGCGTCTTTGAATTTCGATGCGATTTCGAATCTACTTCACCAGGGGTTGCTACGTTTTCTCGTAGATTTTCGTCGATCAATTCCCGATCAAACTACAGTTAATCGCAAATTTACGCGACAGTAATCATGCTCTCGCAATAGTCGGAGTTCGTCGACTCTGATTTCATTGGCAGTTTCGGTCAAAAAAACGAGCACACGTCAAGGGGGTTGCAAAAGTTGAAGAAACGAGTGAGAGAGAGAGAGGAGAGACAGCAGGTAGCGACGAGGAAGACCACCCCGATATCCCCATGCTTCTGATTCGCGCCACCAGGGTGCTCGTTGTTCACGTGCGCGCACGAATGCGGCGAGTCTCAATCCCCGGGGTACCCAGGAGAGTAAATTTATTTCTTTCATTACGGACGGAGCAGGTCGCGAGTTCTCGGATATCAGCGGTGCAAGGCGGGGCGCATAAATCTGCAGCCTAGTGTCGGAAGGAGGTGGAAAGGGGAAGAGGAAGAGGGGAGTTGGAAAATACGGAAAGGGCGAGTGGCGGTGTGTGGGGGTGGTTGGAAGGTTTTTAGAGCCCCGACGCGGAGGGGGGAAGACTTGCTTTACCCTCGGCGAACGTCGTTTCCATCGCCAGGGTGCCACGACAGGCGGTGGCAGGCTCAGCTGGCTCAGCAAAGTGAAATATTCGGTGATTTTAACCGTCCGGACGAATAGTTTCCTCGTATCTCGCGTTCTCGGCCCGTTTCCACGGATTGGAATTCATGTTATTTCGGGTACCATTATGTGCATCGTTGAATCTCAATTAGCGACCGAGCCCCCGAGCCTCTAACCAATGTATGTATTTACACGTACGGCGGTGATCGATCCACTGTGACTTGCCCCTTTGAGGATTGAATCTGCTAACAAGAAATACGCCGCCACGTCGGGGAATTAATGTTAAAAGGGGGGGAGGGGACCCGGAGGGGGGCCGTTGACGGAAACGCGCGGATATGTCGCAGCGTAAATAGGATTATACATCAATTACGTGCGTGTAACGAACAAGTAAACAGAGCAGCGCGGCAGAGTGATACGATTATTTTTATTTGTGACGTAACGAGCCGTAGTATTTTCGTCGAGAAACGTCGTCGAAAACTTTCGTTCGGTGTTCGACCCCTCTGCCGCTGGCAACTGGTTGCGCGGACCATAACGAGTGACCGAACCGTGTGCAATAATTTGTTACTTTCTTCTTCTTTTGAACTCGTCGAGGTACGATGTCATTATCAAGATGGAAATTATCAAGAAGTAATCAACTTATGGAAATTATCAAGAAGTAATCAACTTATCATTTGTTTTGCCTGGGTTACATTTCATTATACCTGAAACTGAGAAAATGTTGCAATTTTGGGGGAAGAAAATTCGCGACGTGCGTGGGGCACGTCATTCCAGCGCAAGCGTGCGAACAGATCGAAATTGAATAGACGTCAACGACGTAATTTTATTCCGTTTGTAGTCACATTTTATTTCTTTGTTTCGATTTCGGAAATTACTTGCGACAAAATTGTCCATGTCGAACAATTTTTATATATTTTCTGTCTCGTCGTTGTTTCAAACGCAAATCACGGAGAAAAATTTACAAATCCCGTTATATTTTCCGACACGGAAATAAGAGCTTAACTGCTCCCCCGTGTTTTATTTTTAACGAAAAAAGAGATTTTCTCCGCGTTCTTTTTGAGGTGAAATTTATTTTATACTCATCCCAAGAGTGAAAACTCGCCCCTCTACTATTTGGAGAACGTATCAAAAAAAAAAAAAAAAAAAAAAATACTGTATCTCGTACGTGACCACGGTAGGACCTTTAGGCATGATCTCGCTGATCCGTTGTATGACGCGTTTCAAACTGTTCGTTGTAACACTGCCTTTTGAATTTATTACCGTAGTATTAACACACGGCTATTCTAAAGTGTTTACGCCAGCGTTCGGATAAAAAAGTAAATTTATATCGCGATAAAATTTATCGAACGTACGTGTATGAATAACATCGATTGTCTTTTTTATATAAAAGATAACTTATGTCGCTCCTTAAAAATAGAGTCACCAGTTATTCGATGAATCGCGCGTCTCCGTGGAATCAACTGAATCATTTAACTTGCATTTCGATTGATTCTCTTTGTCCCCTAATTAACCGAATGGTTCATAATTTTACGGAATGCCGGCTACTGCGCAATATCTCTGGAAATTCATAGTTACTACTTTAGAGGACTTGTACATGCATATATTCATGCGATGATCAATCATATTTTATGCCGCACGATCTGTGTAATATTTCATTGGAACTAGTTACTATTTCACAGAATGTAGCATGCTCGTAATTCATTTATGCTAAATCATCCACTTTTCTCCTTTTTTCTTTTTTTTTTTCAGAAATGATCCATATATTCTCCACACGAGAAAGTAACAAATATATATATATATATATATACCACAAATAATTTTGATGCAGTTATAGTTGCAGGCGATAAATTTTCATATCGAACAGAGAGAAATGCACTCGATGCGAAGGTTATTTGTCAATTTGTTGTTTGGACATTGTGAAATGGATAGAGTAGTGATAATTCGTTTTCGTCTGCGTTCGTTTAATCATTAAGCCGCTTTTGTTTGGCGAAATTGCAACGTCAATGAAAGTAATAGGGTAGTGCATGACGCGTTGTTTCTTGTCACGGAGGCGTAATAATTTTACGGCTTCTCCCCCCCTCTCGAGAAACGATTCGATAAGTCACGGCGACAGTGACCACCACTTTTCTTTTCTTTTTTTTTTCTGTTCTTTTTTTTTTTTTTTTTTACAACGCAAACTAGACTGTAAATCTATTTCAAAAATCACGCGTTTGCTGATGGCAATTTATCACGTACTCTATATTTCGTAAGGTGGTAAGCACATTGGCGTCTTCTAACGCGTATTCTCTTTTGCCCTGGTGTCTTTTTGTTATTCCGTCCAGGTTTATCTCGATAATTGGGGGAAAAATGGGAACGTGCACGACCAAACAGGCTGAAACAAACGTGGCGAGCGATTTATTACCCGTTATTTCTGGTACGCGAGTTTCCCTTTTGCTCGAAACATTATCAACCACCTCTCGTCGACCGGCTGCGGAAAGAGCTTTGAATTTTAATTAGAGAGGTATCGCGGGAGAATAGTTTGGAACGCGTGTACCGGCTTTTCTCTCGATGGTTAACAACACGCAGCGATGGACGAAAGAAAGTTTGAAAGATAAACGAGATAAGAGAAAATGTACAGCGTCGTTTCGAAAGAAAACAGAATTATACACCTGTCTGGAACAATTTCCTGTTGATTATTCACTCTTGGTCAGCTCGCAATCAATCAGACTCGATTGTTCAACCTCGATCTTCTTGAGAACCAAGTCTTCGAGGGAGGGGGGGGGGAGAATTTTTTTTCCTTCTCGATTTATTTTCTCACGCGGAATCATCCCTCTGCCTTACGATAGATCACTGTCCCTGACGTGGTATGAAAAGTGTAATACTTAACCCTTTGCCCCCGACAAACTGTTTTCCTATCATCTACCAGCAATTTATTTACGAAACGCCACTCCGAATAAAATAACATAGCGTTGGTAATAATCATTCGAATGGCACTTAACACGAAATTTTGTTGATTTTCAACGTGTCGGTTTAAATTCCAAGTGTATTGCAGAAGAATTAATAATTCAATCTCTGGAAAAGTAATATCCTCCGCCGTTCGTCAAACTTTCGTCATTGAAATTAATTGTAAAAATTGATTTCATTATCGGGCGTCAATTGGCTCAGGACTGTCTTCCGAAGTTTCTTCTCTCTGAAATTCTTTCGTTCTTCTTCGTCGTTATTTCACTCTAGGCGTCTGTTCAGATATTATACTATTACACATCGAATCATACAATACCAAATGTACACGTTTATTGTAATTATCAGCAAATTATACAAAGAGCAAGTTCGAGCTGTTGGCTAGATGTCTTCTCGACCCTAGAAGGGACAGTCAAGTGCAAAGGATTAATAGATTATCAACACACACAGTGCCTCTCATTGTAACTCTCGATTTTAATTTAACAATCGGACTTTAATAACATTTAATTAACGATAGAAACAAATTTTATCATACAAAATTAAATAACAATTAATTAATAAAGAAAACGATAATAAACAAATTTTATTGCACAAAGTCAAATAACAATTAATAACAAATTTTTTATACGAAATTAAATAACAAAACGATTGTATATAAAAGGCTACGTAACGTAATGCAATTATCTTAACTCGAAATTGAAATTGAAATGGAACCTGCAGCAGCTTGCCCTACTTGGGGATTAAACTTTCTTTCGTCCGCCATCGTACATGTACAGAGATGTCGCGCCGTCGGAAATCCACTCTAATTTTGGCCCAGAAAAAGAAAAAAGAAAGAAAAAGAGTAAGAAAAGAAGGAAGCGCCCCTTGCGTGTCAGTGACTAAATCTTTTTGTCGTCCGAGGAACACGTCCACGAATGACGTCTATCAGCGATCCCTGGCCAGTCTTACGAGTCAGAGCAGACAATTTAGCACATCAATAACAGGCCGCAGATAAAAGCAGCCCATACATCGTGGCTGACGTATCGTTTGTAATAAAACACAAAGGGGGGGGTCTAGCCGCCAGCGGCATCTGTGTACCGCGTTGTGCAGCCGTTCGTTCATTCTTGCTGTTATTAACAGGCCGTACATCGTGGATGTTTTCTACCTACCATCTCCCGCCGAGTCATACATCACCGTTGAATGCGCGACAGCAAAGAGCAACTATAATTCATCTATAAGCTACAGCCGATCCCCCCCACCCTCTCGGGCAGAAATTGTGGAAGACGAAATCGATAGGTCAAACGTCACTGGGGAGGGTAGAGCGTTTTACGATGTTCGCACTTCTGTCACGTGAAATTGAATTTTCGTACAACGCTTTCGATCAAGACGCCGAATTATTGCTTTCCCATCGAATATTTTTGCTTCTTCGTTTTCTTTCTTTTTTTTTTTTTTTCTCTTCTTCTGCTTCTTTTTCGTTTTTGACAAACGGAAGGATCCTTCGACGCGTTTTTGCGATAAATTTCGACCTCTCGATCCGACGTAACGGCGCGACGATTTATTTATCGCCGATCGGGCAGCCGATAAATGGCTAACGAAGCACGGCTTAGGTGGGATAAATCAGTTTCTGATACCGATACTTTCGAATTTTGTAAGGCACCGTAGGAACTCTCGGTTAATTTTCTCGCGCGAGTTAATTTTCGAGTGATAGCGGGCGATCGTGTGCTCGAGATTGCTCTGAACGAACGCGAATCGGAACGATTAACGTAATGATAAGAGAAAAAGACGGTAAAACTAATTAATTGAGTTATTTCTGTGAGAACATTTTCGAGATTTTTAGATCAGAAATATTATAAATTGTAAATCAAAATATATATAATAATAGAAAAATATTATAAATTATAACTCGAAATACATATAATAACAATACAAAAATATTATAAATTATAACTTGAAATACATATAATAATACAAAAAATATTATAAATGAATAACTCGAAATACATATAATAATAATACAAAAATATTATAAATTATAACTTGAAATACATATAATAATACAAAAAATATTATAAATTATAACTCGAGATACATATAATAATACAAAAATATTATAAATTATAACTCGAAATACATATAATAATATTATAAATTATAACTCGAGATACATATAATACAAAAATATTATAAATTATAACTCGAAACACATACTTAAAATAAATACAGTAATAAATACAAATGAATGTGTTATCAAAATACATCAAACAATCTTTGCTCTTCACGTTTCCACCAGTAGCTTGCCATCAAGCCTTTCGTCTTTGTCTGAGAACGATGATCTTTCATCTAGAAGATGCTCCGTCACGTACATCGTCGACAGATTGTTCCATTACTCGCGCGAGTCATTTAAAACGAAAATTCTATACAGGGTGTCCCGCGTTACGTGATAAATCGACCGCGAGGCGATTCTACATGTAAAAACGTGTCGAAAAGAAAGAATGAAATCTTTTCCTTAAAGCCTTTGTTCTCGAGGAAATCGAGCTTGAAAATTGATCGATTATGCTTGGATAGATGCGAACAATCGACACGATTATACTCTACGTGCAAAAATGAGCGGAGAGTGTGGAATAAAATTTTGTCATTCGAGGCGCCGTTTTCGAGGAAATAAACGTCGAATATGTTAATACGTTAACTTAAATTCCCGAGAAATTTTCTCGAGAACGGAGCGTTTTGCAGGAAAATTTTTATTCCATGCTGTTTGCCTATTTTCGTAGAATCACTTCCTGTTCATTATCTTTTCCTGTGTGTCTAGAATTCTCTATAAATATACGTAAATTATAAGCACAATTGAGACGAAATATACTGAAATATTTTCAAACTCAGTTCCCTCGGAAACGAAGGCCTTGACACTAAAACGAAGCATAAAGTTTCCGAAACATTGAAATAAAAAAAAAAAAAAAAAGAAAACTTTACAAAAATAGAAAGACTTACGTAAAATACAATCTTGTATCACTTGTATAAACTTTTCTTTCTACACTTTGTACAAAAATCTCCAAAAATACATTGCTTTGCATCTGTGTAAAATTTCTAGGAAAAATTACAGATCGTTCCGACTGTTTTGGTAGTTGTGATATTTATTCTTTTCGACACGTTCTTGTACGAAGAGTCGCACGAAGAATCCGGGACACTCTGTGTGTCGATCGTTAATGTTGATCATCGGTTAACCGATTGTTGGCTGTTATATATATAACATAGTGTTAGATAGGTACGCTGGTTACGTATGTGTATCTCGTCGATTTCGTTTCTGCGTCGTCTCCCGCAGCGTGATCGTGCCAGAGGCACGCTGCACGGAAGAATCAACCGCGAGACGGTGATGCATTGTGCCTTTCTGTTACTTCCATTTACACCCAGCATGAGCGCTGGCCACTGTTTACGTATCTTCTTCCGATGATACGACCTACCTGCGGTGGTTTCCCCTCTCGACAGATTTCTTCGTTCGCCGTTATTATTTAACAAATCGTCAGTCAACGCGAGAAGACTGAAATTCCATCGATTGTTCGATTCACTGCTGTAAAGTTACCATTTACTCGAACTCGAAAATTTTAGCCGACGCTCGATCGAACGAACTCTTGGATCCACTTGTTTGAATTTAAATGAAAAAAAAAAAAAAAAAAATATCGCTAATGGAGATGAGGAATTGGTGGGTTTCTATTGGACGAATTATCATTACACGTCCCTCGACAAGTTCATACAAACGGAGTTGCACTATACATGTTTTTATCAGTGTTCAGTATCAGATGGAGTTCATTTAAAACTGGTAAAAACATCTTTGCGATTGGCGAGGAAATGATCAATCAAATAACGCAGAAGCTAATAAAGGTACATCAAGGACGGTGAGAATGTTAATGATGAAATGATTCGCGAAGAAGATTGACATTTCTGCTAGAAGAAAATGGTCGTAACACGTAAAAAAACGTTCATAACCTACATTTCTACGATAATGGAGTATTTTCTGCTGATAGATTGCTGTTCATAGACCAGCAAATTGGATGCAAAGTTGACAGAGCTAATTTACTAAAGTTGCATGGAAAAAACACATATTTCATTTGTTTGACGTTCGAATCAACGTTCTTTCGTCGAATTGAAATGTCTGAACAACCAGACGGTTGCGGATTTTGATGCGTTTGTGGAAAACCTTTAAAACTGCGAAATTTCACCGAAATGCACACAAGAAAGAATATACGAAATATTTAAATTACAGCGCTTTCTGTGACATTCGATTTCTAAAATTTTATTTTCCACCCAGTATTTGATTTCTAAAATAATTTTCTACCCAGTATTTAATTTCTAAAATAATTTTCTATCCTTTCTACCTTTTTTAAATTGCATTGTCAAGAGTATTAATTTGTATAAAAATAATTTATTTTGTACATGTAGTGAATTATTAGCGAAAAAGATCGTATAATATACTTTAACAATCGCGAGTTTGTGTTTCTTTTCTTCGAAAATGATTTTGCATCGCGTAGCAGGTGGAAAAGTGAGAATACTTCTTCCATGAAAGTTGTTAAAAATTCGTGCGCGCGTGAAAGCATTAAAACATGTTTTTTTTAAATCCATCATTAATTAAAACCATTTGGAATTTGTCGCGTGATTTCTTTTTTTCACCGTTGAACATTGTTAAATATTCAAGAAATCCGAACTAATTCCAAGTTTCAATAAAGTGGCAAAAAAGGAAATCGTGCAGCGAATTTCAAGTTTATTACAGAGGAAATTTTAATTTTTAACGTAATTTCAATTTTCATTTAGTCATAGAAAGAAAAAAAAAAATTGTTCACCGATTGCAGGTTTGATTGTTTTCAGGAGATTGAAGTCATCTCGATGCAAAAGAACGAGCTCGACGAACATCGAAGCGGATACGTCGCGATTTCAAACGAAGATGGAGCGGATCGTTGTACGATCGTTGCTTCGCGAAGTGACGTCGGTTGAAATCATCGACGATTTCTCATCGTCATTGACACAGTTATCTTCCTCGCTGTATTTCCAACAAATGCGTGCACCTTCGGGCGCGGCAGTTCGTTGCAAAAAGATCGACGCGTTCTTTCATTAATTTGCTGCCTATTACAAAACGGATTATCATAGCATCTTGATGTAGCGTCCATCTGAAAGCAAAGGTTAGACCGCTGCTACATTATTTCCATCGATCATGCAGAGTCAAGAAGACGACGCCCCTGACGTCTCGCTGACGAAGAAATATCGTTCGAAAAATGTGGCGGGAAATGCATTCCAGTTTATTTTTTCTTTTTTTTTTTTTTTTCAAACGCACACATCCGAATCGATATCCGCGTGATACATTGATAAACAGGCAGAGATTTGGCATACTTGACGCGCGAAACATGACGTTTAATTTCGTTCGACGTTTCGCCGCACGAAATTTCCAAATACGATTTCGGATCAGCTTTTGAAAGGTAAATACTTGACCAAAAACGAAGTTCTTTATTGAGATGTTGAATCGTTTATTATTGTCACGTAAGGAAATATTCTGTCGCGTGTCGATTGAATTTCGTATTTCAAATTTCTTCAAACTTCTTCGCGAAGTGTTTGGGTTAGAAATTATAGTTGCATTTGATTTGACAGGGTTTGAATTACCTTCGCGTGGACACACACGGTCGTTTTACACTTTGCGAAAATAAAAAAAAACATTCTTCGATTGTCTGATTGAACTAGAAACGCACTTTTTTTTTTGATACACGCAGGAATTGAAATTATTTCGAAATTTAAATAATTTGTTATTTCTGAGTATGTTTGAAAATTTCGAATGTCCACGAAGGGGTTAATTCGCTATCGTATGAAAACGATGGAAACTAGAATCTTTATAAAAACAAATTCCTCGAACAGTGATGCGCAAACAATGTTTCTACATATAAAAAGTCGCGTAGTATACACATTGACTGCCATGCAAAACTTACTATGGATGTAACATACTCCATTACAATGGAAGTTTATTTTTCATTTTGTATCATTTGATTATTGAAAACATTTTAGTTAATGACTTTTATCTCGTGTCGACTGTTCCAAAATATTTATAGAAATAGAAATTACGGTCGTAGCAGCCAACGTGTTAATAATCAAAAATGGTGTCTTCTACGCTGCTTTCACGCGCGCTGGCAACTGATTGCGGACCATAACGAGTGACCACAAATCGTACACAACAATTCGTCGCTTTCTTTTTCGAACTCGTCGGTATGATACCGCTAGATAGAAACGATTGATAACAAACTTATTATTTGTTTTGCCTTATACTTAAATATACTTAAAGCTGAGAGAAATATTGCCATTTTGGGACAAAAAGTTCATTCCAGCGCGAGAGATCAATCGAGTTAAATTTCTGATGCAAACAGTATAGTGGGAATACAATCTTCTTAAAAGTTTCTTAAAAAAATTCAACAAACCCTGTGGAATCTGCAACAACTTTCGAAACGAGCGCTACCGAGCCTGAAGATCGTGGAACGTCGACACGAAATCTAAGGAAAGTATCGCGGATTAAACAGTCGGCCGGCGATCCAATAAGATTTGCTTGGCGAGAAGTTCTACAAGGATCAGAGGCAGGTGGAGAGAGTGACTGCAGACACGCTGGTCTAACCGTTTCATCGATCACGTCGCTGCCATAGCGACGGCTTTAACGACGGCCTGAGCCGGTCTGACGTTCCCTCAAAAGTGGCCGAGCAGAAGAAAGCGAGTAAGAAAGGAGGAACCGGTGCCTGTCCCAGCAGCTTCTCCGCGGCGGCGGTGGTGGTTATCGCGGGACAAATAGCGAAGTCAGACGTGGCGCTGAGGTGCAAAAGTCGGCGGTGGGCGAGCTAGCTTGAAAACAAAGGAACTCGACGGCGAAGCAAGCAGAGAGAGAGAGAGAGAAAGAGAGAGGGAGAGATGGATTGGAGAAAGGGGTTGGAGGAAAAATGGGTGAAAAACAGAGGGTGGGAGAGGGTTGAAGTGTGTGTGTGCCAGGCGGAACACGTGGAAGCGAGATGGAGTTAGAGGGGTTGAGAAGGACGAGAAAGAGAGAGAGAGAGAGAGAGAGCGAACGCGACGGACCGGATGATGAATTAGCCGAGGTGACCTCTCGCGCGAAATCTCTCCTGCTAGCTCTCGCGGTAGGCAGCTCCCGTGATGTCGGCCCCGAGATGATGGATCGCTCCCCGTCACGGAGCCATTCATCACCTCCATCTATCAGCCACCCCTTCACCTTGCTTTAGAAAGCGAGCATTCGACGGCTATCTACTCGCTTCGGATAGTGATTAATGTT
Organism: Frieseomelitta varia; assembly: GCF_011392965.1. Taxonomy (NCBI): domain Eukaryota; kingdom Metazoa; phylum Arthropoda; class Insecta; order Hymenoptera; family Apidae; genus Frieseomelitta; species Frieseomelitta varia. Next base: position 150,977 of record NW_025110270.1, read on the forward strand.
GATCGGAGCGTACCCTGTTATTCGACCTCACTTCCATCTCTATCTCGCTCTCTCACTCTCGCTCCTCGTTCCCCTCGCGCCGTCTCGCGCTTCTCCCTTCTCGTTACCCCATCCATCCTGCCCTCTCTCCTACCGAACAACGTACGTCCACACGTCTTTGGACGTTGACTTGGTATTGACTATGCGCGTTCATCTTCTCGATCGTCGGACAGCTCGTTGGAAACGGCGTAAAGGATGACCTCCGAGCTGCTTCGCCTGAAATACCGATCTCCCCGTGTTTCCCCTTCGATTTTCCATACCAAAGTGCACAATCCATTCGCCGAGGGCCGTTTGGCTACGTCTCCCGGCTATACAGGCATTTAACTGTTCCTCGTATATATTTCTTTGCGTTAGTGAGTTAGACGACCGATCGCTGGGAATCGGCCGCCAGTATTTTCAAGTATTACGTTGTTTCGTTGCTTCGGGGACAGCGACGTTGTTTCGACGCGACAGAGATTTGGCAGGATTTTTGTCGACGTGTCCATTCTCGGATTGACGACTAAACCATCGACATTTTCAGTAATTTATCAACTTTTTTAGCGACGTATTTTCGATAAATATTGGCGCTGAAGGAGGAAATTGGTGTGGCCTTCTATTTGAAAAAGGAAGCATCACGATTTGAATCTTTTCGGATTTTGTATTTTTTTTTTTTTTTTTTTCTTTTTCATTACTTTAGACATGTATTTTCCTCGAGAGAAGGCTGTCTATGTTAGAACTCTTAAACCTAATCTGAACTTAACATGTAAATCTAACTTAATCCTAATGTGAGCTAATCTAAACCGTTGTCGAGAATGAAATTTCACGATTTGAATTTTTCTTTATTATTTCAGACAAGTGTTTTTCTCTATCTTAACTCTTAACCTAAACTTAATATAAACCTAACTTAAACCTAACGTGAGCTAATCTAAACCGTTATCGAGAATGAAATTTCACGATTTGAATTTTTCTTTATTATTTCAGACATGTGTTTTCCTCGAGAGAAGACTGTCTATGTTCACTCTTAAGCCTGACCTAACCTAATCTAAATCTAATGTAACCTAACCTAAACCCTTGAAATTCCACGATTTGAATTTTTCGTGCTTTCTCAGAAAGAACGATCTGCCTTGACCAACCGATTTTTAATACACATCAAAATTGTTATAATTAAAAAAGATAGATTTATACTAAATTATATTAAACACTAAATGTAGAACTAAATATATATTACTACTAAATATAGAACTGAATATATATTACTACTAAATATAGAACTAAATATATATTACTACTAAATATAGAGCTAAATATATATTACTAAATTAATAGCTAAATATATATTACTAAATTACTAAATATGGAACTAAATATATATTACTACTAAATATAGAACTAAATATATATTACAACTAAATATAGAACTAAATATATATTACCAAATATAAAAATCGATATGAATCTCGACAAATGTACCTGTCGAGCAATTGTAAAAAACGAAAATTTGCTTCGTGCAATCAATGGTGCCCATATAGAGATGTATTAAACTTAGAAAAGACTGAAATATATACGTCTCATTTTGTAATAATTTCCACTTATCTGTCTTTTCATTTGCCTTTGTGATAAATTTTTGAAATTGTAAAGAGTCTTTATGGACACCCTGTGTATTTCGCCGTGTAACCAGCAGCTGCTGAAAGCGGCGTTGCCGATACACGATCGCGCTGAGAATTTCTCAGGAAAGAGGCGGGGAAAAACAGCAGGAAATCTTTCGAAAAGTTTACGTGTACAGGCGAATAACTAATTGTAGGGTCAGAGCCGATGTCGGGTATTTACATAATACGACAGCGGCATAGCGATCAGCTGACTCGACCAACTCGGTGGCTAGCCAGGAGGCGACCATCGTTCCGGCTGGAATGGCTGATAATATTGCGCGAGTCGTACGTCGCCGGTCTTCTTAATAGGACAGCATTAACCTTTTTTCGCGCGACTCCTTCTGCCGTGGACTTTGATTCCGCGCGCCGCTCCTTCTCGCGAGGACGTAACGAACGGACATTTTCGCATAGTCACGGGAACTTTTAAATCTATGACTCGTTTATATCCGTTACTTTTTTTTTGTCAAATTAACAATTCCCCCCTTGATGTCAGATTGACGTTGTATCAATTGTTAAAACTTACAGTTGAATTTGCGAATTTTTATTTTTATTTTGTAAATTTTTGTTTTTCTTCAAATTTTTGTTTAACGTTTACGATCACTACATAAATATCTATATGCGTTTATTTATCTTTGAAAAAAAGGTGGTATTTCTTGTTGAGTGAGATTATAAAATTGACGCACAAGGTTTTCTTTTTATAGTAAATATTGTCCGCAGCTTTGTTGGCGTATTTTGTTACCAAAAATGTTAATTACAGTACTTTTTTATTACAATAATTTTATTATTAATTAATTTTTGTATTACAATAATTTTATTTTTCTATAATGTAATAATGTAATACTATTTCTACAGTAATATATTAGTATAGCAGCTATTGCGTAGCTACGTACATAATATTAGTTTTTTTAAATTACACTTTCAAAAATAAAAATCCGCAGCACAATAACGAATAATGACAATTGATCGATGCTTTCTGCTTTTTATTTTTATTTCTGTCACGCGACATCGCGTCACAGACTGCGCTGGTACGCCATTCGCGTGCTTATAGCGTTTCAATAAAGTACGAATTTCGTTTTTTCATCTTTGACCGACACGACGACTGCTTGTGACACGGCTTCAACTTCGCGTTGCAACATATAATATCTCCGGGACGAAAGCGACTGTATTTTCTGTATTAACGAACGGATCAAAATGAAACATTTTTACGACATTTGCATTCGATACAAAAGAACGCGCAACACTATTGTGCATAAGCATTTGAACACTTTTAAATTATTGCAATGTAAAGTACAATTCAAACGAATTCTCTTTAATCTAATCATGATAAAAAGGATAGCTAGTATTGTAATAATTAGGTAGCTGAACACTCTGTATATTTTTTTCTTTATTGTCGAAATTTTGGAGCAGTGCAAATACAGTTACAAAATTTTTCATATATATTGGAACATTGGACGGAATATTGTCGATATTTTCGATTGCTGTAACTTCACGAAAAATTGCACGACAGTTTAATTGGCCTTACTTTAAAACGTGATATTCTACTTAGTCCTAAATTATTTTTACATCATACAGGAAGTGGAAAAATAAAGATACTTTTGTTCTTGAAAATTGTTGGAATTCCAACATCTCTAGAAATCATTGAAAAATTTTTCTTCTTAATTAGATCAGATGTGATATCGAAGATCAAAATTTTTCCTTCACTGTGAGTTTCCAAAGTGTTTCGCACGATTTTTCTTCGCCAATTTATTGACTGTAACAAATAAAAATTTGTCAATTTTAATTTGACATTATGACGTCCTCCCTTGTTGCCACTAGATATTCATAAATATCGCGTTTAAAACATTTACGCGCGTCGTTTAAATCTTTATTCTGAAAATTTTTATTTATTAAGTACTTTTCATTTAATACTTGCAAGGAAATATAAAGACGTGACTCGCACTTAACGCAAATGGCAACGACAATTTTGTTTACCCCGTGACGTTGTGTTTATTACTCTCGTCTTTGACGTATGAATTACCGAAATTCACACGCAATTTCCTTGCCTGCCTGTCACTTGCAATTTGTTCAAAAATACGTAGCCCCCCGGAGAGCGGAAATAAATCGGAGAGAAATTTAATATATACGAAGAACGTGTTTTTAAGGTGACAGCAAAAACAAAATGAGGTTACGTCGTTTCGCCTATCAACATATATACATATATACAGGGTGTTTCGTAACGTTGGGAGCTGATTTTGCACTGGTACGCCTAAAATTAATGAACAAAAGTCATATAAATATATGTCCTATCTGTCTTCGTTTATGCGATATAATAAACTTTCTAAACAAAGCAAACTCTAGTAAGCTAGTTTTACCAGGGATATATTCAATTTTCATAATAATCATAATTGGGATGAAGGAAACCCACATGTTATTGTGCATTCAAGACATCAACACCAGTTTAGTTTAAACGTATGGGCAGGAATAATTGATAAATTTTTAATTGGACCTTTTTCTCTTGATGAGAAACTAACAGGCACAAAGTACGTTGATTTTTTTGAGCACGCGTTTAGACGAAATATTAGAGGAAGTTTCAGTCGATATTAGATTATTCGTATGCGGTTTATGCGTGATGGAGCTCTGCCGCATTTTAGCCGAGTGGCTAGGCAATTTTTAAATCAACACTTTGCAAATAAACGGATTGGTCGTGGAGGTCCTATTGCNACGCGTGCAGGCTTGTCTTCAAATGCAAGCTGGTCATTTCGAGCATCTTTTGTAAAAGTAATTAAAACAGAAAATTCATTATATCTCATAAACGAAGACATATTTATATGACTTTTTTCATTTTTCATTATCAGCTATCCCGAAGTGGGTCCCACAAGTTACGAAACACCCTGTATATGCACGTGTATAAAAATACCTTCCTCGCTCGATTCGAACCTGTTAATTACACCGATTATTAACGCTTTAATGCGCCATTGTGACAAGAAATTAACGTGCACTTTCACCCCACTTTTAAAGTGACAATGAAATAATCGCGCGCTCAGCCGTATCGACGACGCGGCGGATCCAATTAAACGGAGACGACGCATCGTTAAATTAATAATCCCCGGCCCAGAAATTCAGCGCGCCGCCGCGAAGAAGAAAATAACACTGCTCGCAAAAGTTAGGGGATACTTCAAAGTGAATGTGAAGCGATAAGAGAAAGAAGCATTTGATTTTTTTTATTTTTATTTATTAAACAACTTTCTTCGATATTCTTGTTTAATAAAGAAAAAAAATCAAACGTTTTCTTTTTCTTTTTTTTTATCGTTTCATACTTGTTTCATTTTTGCGAGCAGTATATCTTTTCCTATTGGTACTTTGATTCCTTAGGTAATCCTTAGGTAATTCGAGGTATCAATTGTTCTTATTCAATAAAAAGAAAATCAAGTGCTTTTTTTTTATCGCTTCATATTTATTTTGAAATATCACCTAATTTTTCCGAGCAGTATACATCTTTTCCTATTGGTACTTTGATTCCTTAGCTACTCAAAGTACCTTAGGATGACTCATGAGCATGATTCACCGAATTATAATTTCAATAGTTTATAATTGATTAGAAAATGATTGAATCGAATATCTGTTTGTCTGTGATTTATCTATTTGTTTTATTTCTATTCGCGTTCGGATTTGTTTTCTATTAAACAAGAACATCAAGAAAAGCAAACGACGAGTCAAAGAAAGTTGTCCTCGTTTGATAGAAAAAAGAAAATCAATACGCTTCGTATTCATTTTGAAAAATCCCCTAATTTTTGTAAGCAGTGTGTAGTTTTATTACGTTTCTCTCCAATTCTGTCGGGATAGCGACTTGCTGCTCGGTATGTACCTCTTGAAATCGAATTAATTTCCATAGCCGATCCCCCACCCTGTGCCGAGAGACGTTTCACGTTACAATGTGCCGCGACGTTGCGCGAAGCGCGTACACACAGTTTCGAATGTGTTTGCCCTCGCCACGTCCGCAGCGCCTATCTACCAGCATGCTGCTGCTACGCTTGTAATTACGTTAAATTATTGGATCGAGCATGAAGGAGCCGAGTTATCTCTCAATCTAGTCGACTACAAAGGGAGCCGACCGAGTAATTGTGATTGGTGTAACGGAGCCGACTGACAAGAGACGTTACTCACATTTCGTTACGTATGTACGTGTGTGTCATACTTGGTGCCGTCTTTGCGAGCCATCAGTATAAAATATATACGATCGCGTTTACATTTACATGGCTCCCTTTTTTTTTTTTTTTTTTACTCCGCATACTCTTCGGGGAACATTCTTCGACGACTGTTACCGATTCTCGTGGCAGTCTCGAGTCGTTGTTTGCGACACGATTATTCGAATAATATATTTATATTTATTCAAATAATATGTTTATATTTATTTATATTCATATTTATTCAAATAATATATTTATATTTATTTATATTTATATTTATTCAAATAATATATTTATATTTATTTATATTTATATTTATTCAAATAATATATTTATATTTATTCAAATAATATTTAAACGATTTTTCAAATAATATATTTATATTTACTTATTTAATATATTTATATTTACTTATTTAATATATTTATATTTACATTTGTTCAAATAATATATTCTCTTGAAATAATCTGAGTCTGTGTGACCAAGCAAACGATTTTTCTCCAGAATTGTTTGACCACTTGGTTGTCACGTAAAATAATGTTTCGTTTTGTCTTGCATTTCGTACTTGCTTTAATTCTGTTTATAAATTTTATATATACTTTCGTATATTTTTAAATTTGTAATTTAAAAATACTGTATTCTAATATATATAATATATTATAATATAAACAATTTTATATATTTTTAAGTTTATAATTCTGTGTAAATTTTATCTTCCACCAGAATTGTATGTTACTTTGTTTCAATTCGTTCGAATGAAAGACTCATTTGACTTGGATCCAAGAGTTAATCATATTGATAAAATCTGAAACCTCGCTCTCAAATTTATATGGGAATTGGAAGACATTTGTTTCAGATCTTAAGCATACTAATACGATTCCATTGAATATTGATATTTTACAATTTTAATATTATATACTTATATATTATATATTATAATACACTAATATACCTATATATTATATTATATTATATTTATATTATTATTTATATATTTATACATTATAATTATATAATTACAGTAATACATTTATATTACGTTTCAATTTTTGAATTATATTATATTACGCTTTAGTTCGAATACTTTCACAGTGTGAATAACAATAACTGTATCAATACCTAAAATTTTTATCGTTATTTACAACAAAGCAACCAAAAAACAAATATATTACAAGTATATTATTTCGCACGATTAACAGTAACAGAAACAGCTTTTATCAAGCCGCTTGTCGCGAACGACGACAAAAAATTAATTTGCAAGGAAAACTTAGATACAGTTACGTATCAAGCTTTCTAAGATGTCAGAATAATATGAAAGATGAAAGAAAGCTTTCCACACGATAGAGCTCGTCTATCTCGCATCGAGGACAGTTGTTTCGATTCCCCATTCGTGAGGAACGTGACGACAGTCAGGTCGACGCGATATCCATTAATTACACCGTATTTCCGTTGGATCGAAAATTACCTCGCGGCGAGGCGGGTGCCTCGGTGTCTTTGTTTCGCTCGAACCCACCGCCGGTATCGTAATTTCCAAGTAAAATGTTAGTGACAAAAGCCGTATAACGAGGCACTCGAGAGGAGGCAGGAAGTCGCAGACACCAGGTTGGATGGGACATTGATGAGGAAACTTCGGTTGGTTATAGCCCGAGCCTGGGTGATAAGGAGCCAAGGAGTTCCTAAGTAAGAGGAGGTATAGCCGTGCTTGCCGAGGGGTTAAACCCGAGCTATCTCTTGCCTCGCGTTATCCAGCGAGCCCGTATATATCCGGCCGAGTCGAGGGGCGAGAGGAGGAGGTAGATACAGCCTCGGATGGGGAAGGCGGCTTTCGCGCTCCTTATCGCCGTCGTTTTACAATCTAAATACAAGGAATCAGGAAGGATCAGCCGCAACCTCGTCTTAATGAACCGCAATGTCTTTCGCCGGGCTTGTGGCCCCCGTAGACAACAAGCGACGCGCCAACCACCGCGCCACGCACTCGCCGCGATATCGTTTCGTTTAAATAGAAATTCAAATTTACGCCGGGGACAATTGAAACCCTGGCTGAAGCGCGACACTTTTTTTTACTGATCTCTGAGAGATTAATTGAATTAATTATTGACGACAATTTATACTCGCTGTCTTACAAAAAACAGATCGCAGATTAATCGTGGATTAATGGTTTATTTGACCTGCGTTTGAGATTGTAGGTGTAGATTAATCGAAAATTAAAACTTTTCGAAGTCCGATGATACTGATGTAGCGTCGTGTGATTTTTCGAGATTAGTCTCGAGATAAACGTCTGTAACGATCGACGACATTAGCGTAGCTTGGTGTGATTTTTGAAGCATAATGTTTGGTGAAGTTTGTGTTCAAAATCTCTAAAGATTAATGCAAGATTAATATTTGTAACGGTCGATGATATTAATGTAGTATTATATGGTTTCTAAAGCATAATGTTTAGTGAAATTTGAGATTAACATCTGCATTTAAAAATTCGAGATTAACATCTGTGAGGGCCGATGACATTATCGTAACTTTATATGGTTTTTAAAGCATAATGTTTGGTGAAGTTTGAGATCAACATCTGTATTCCTTAAGATTAACATTTATAAGTACCGATAATATTAATATAGCCTCGATTTTTAAAGCATGTTTAATGAAGTTTGAGATTACAATCTGTAGCATCCTGTGATGCTTAAAGGGTGATGTTTAATAAAGTTTGAGATTAACATCTGCATTTAAAAATTTCCAAAGATTAACATCTATAAGTACCGATAATATTAATGTAGCCTTGTATAATTTTTGAGACATAATGTCTAATGAAGTTTGAGATTAACATCTGCATTTCAAAATTTCCAAAGATTAACATTTATAAGTACCGACAATATTAATGCAACCTCGCGTGACTTTTAGAGCATAATGTTTGATGAAGTTTGAGATTAACATCTATAGCAGTGTGTGATTTTCGAAGCATAATGTTTAGTGAAGTTTGAGATTAACATCTGCATTTAAAAATTTCCAAAGATTAACATCTATAAGTACCGACAATATTAATGTGTGATTTTTGAGGCATGATGTTTGATGAAGTTTGAGATTAATATCTGTAGCATTCTGTGATTTTCGAAGCATAATGTTTAGTGAAGTTTGAAATAAACATCTGCAAGGATATTAATGTGGTATTATGTGACTTTTAGAGCATCATGTTTGATGAAGTTTGAGATCAACATCAGTATTTAAGATTTCTAAAGATTAATCAAAGATTAACATCTGTAAGGACCGACGATGTCATTGTGGCTAACGAGATGTCATGTGACTTTCAACGATCGTAAATTCCTAACTCTTTAAAGTATTTCTAGTAAGTAATTTCTCTGAATAACAATTCTGACTTATACCTACTCTTTCACTTACCAAACATGAAATGAAAACTTGAAAATTGGTTGCATGGCTCGAGGAACCCTATATAATGTGTCACTCAATTTTTTCTTATCATTTTTTTGAAAATTCGAAGGTTCATGAACGTCTTTAATTTTTCAGTTGATGTCAAGCTAAATTCTTTATATAATATCTGCAGTAGTACTATCTGCAATACTATATTTATATCCTTCGGAACATTTGATATGTATTTATTTCAATTTAAAGAACCTGCAAGTGTTAAAAGTTTCAAATTAAATATCTGACTGAATTGCAATTTGTTACCAAGTATTTCTCTCAATTCGAATGTTCGAACGTTACAGCAGCGTTACACAGCACGATATAAATCATCAATCGAATCGCCATAAATTATCATTACGTGTAGTTTCATGGTACGAAACTTCCTAGTAATAAAATGATTAATTTCAATCGAGGTGCCGATTGTTCGTTCCTTGTTGTTCGTCTCGACGTTTCTGTTCTCGTAATCGTGTTCTCGTATCGCTGTCGTGCCTCAGTGACACTTATTTCATTAGCCGCAAATAGAATTATACAAGTCGCAGTCAGTGCAAGTCAACCGCAGGGGTGTATGCGTGGTTTAAGTGATTCCGAGTACGGCGATTCAATTGCCGGCTTGAACGAATTCCGAGTAACGAGGAAGTAGATTCGTCGAATTGCGAACACCATATACAATTACTTAAAAACCACTCATGAAAGCATATTTCCTACTACCATTACACGTCGTTTCTTTTTTTTCTTTTTAATACCCGAGAGTTATTAACAACTAACCTTCATTTAGCCAACACCGTGTAATTTTAATATTATATAACGCAGTTGTGAAATATTTATATTTTTGTCATGTTATGTTGCAAATGTTGTTGGATAATATTTATTACCGAATGATAAATTTCAGTGTAGATCTGAATGAAACTTTTGATGATGAAAATGATCAACGGGTGTAATATGAAAGTATACTATTATGAATAATACTATTATAGAATATGTAACATATTTATATAATATATAATATAGAATATGAAAATATTTTGATATAATTGAAATATAGAATATTTAAAATATTTAATATATATTATAATATTATTTAATATTTAATATTTTGAAATATAGAATATTTATAACATTATTTAATATTTAATATTTTGAAATATAGAATATTTATAACATTATTTAATATTTTGAAATATAGAATATATGTTATAATACATATGTTGTAATAGTATAATAATATTATTCTGTAAATAATATATAGATATATATCCTGTTTTTTATTTCTTTTGTTGAAAAAAAAAGGAACGATGTTTAGAAAAGAAGTAGATAGGATTCCATAGAATCACTGTATTTATATTTATTATTTATACTTCGTTCTCAATTTAATTAACGTAATACATAAAATATTTAATTAAATGTACGATTGAACATTTAAAATCCAGCTTTGTATTCGCGAGTTTTTGAACTCGGGCGTAGCCAGAGACACGTCCACCGAATTTTCGAGGATTCGATTAATTCTTAAACGCTACCCCACGCCGTGTGTATAAATTTGATAGCTTTCGTAACTTTTTGCAGTGAATAGGATGCCGACAGAGTCAGCCATAGAACCGAATTCTATAGATTTAAAATTGTTCAAATTCATCGCGTAACACGCCGCAGAACGATTTTCATTCAAAGGGAAAATTATTCGACAACCCGTCAAAGCAAACAAACCATTAATTTTCGATAACGTTCGATTTATATGAGAAACGAACGTTTCAAATTAGTAGTTCAACACCGATTGCCCACGTCCCAAGGTTTTCCCTCGTAGCCAGCTATAAAACACACACACACACACACACACTGTATAGGACAGTGAATAATTATATAGTTGAGCCACTGTAATCACGCGTTACGCTTCTCGTGCCGCGATAGCCGATTTTATTCCGGTTCCTCTATGCATACATCGAAAAACATAAACGTCGAAAGGTGAAAACGGTGTAGACAGGCTCGATTAAAATTCAGCCCCGCCGTTTGAAACGCCCATTTCTCAGTTTCTCAGCCTCAGTCGCCGTCGTTTCATCCTTTATTTGTAGAAGGTCGACCGTCAAGTCGCCGGTTTTACGATTGCGTCCCCCTCGCAACCTGTAAATGATTCATTCCCGCGTTACGTTACCGACAGAAAAAAAAAAAAAAGAATCCGTCGTTTCGAATTTATAACACCATTAACGCAAGAAGAAATTTCTCGACAGAGGCGGAGAGATCGTGTTGTTCGAAATGGAAGTATCTCGTAATTCTTCGTTATCGACGGCGTGGGTTAATTATGCCCGGTATCTGTGGGAATCGCGGGATTCGTGACGCGTCCGATCATTCCGGACACATTTCATTAACAACCGTTACTTTTTTCCTGTTTCTTTTTCTTTCTTTTTTTTTTTTTTTTTCTCTTCACTCCCATCTCCTCGGGGCCGATTAACATAATCGGTGATAACGAAGTAAGCCAAGCCAGGCATTTAACGACGTGATTTATTTTACTCGTGATTCATTCGCGGTTGTCAGCGCGACTCGAGGATGAATTAATGTTGGTATTTTGTTGGACAGTCTTTAGCTCTGATTCACGTTTATTTTCTATTTTTCTTTTTTTTTTTTTTTTGCGTGAATTTAATTTTGGTACCGAATTGATATAATATTTTGTTGGACAATCTTTAGTTCTAATTCACGTTTATTTTCTAATTTTTTTTCTTTTTTGTGTGAATTTAATTTTGG
>NW_025110270.1:163043-186521 GCF_011392965.1 Frieseomelitta varia
GAATTGATACAATATTTTGTTGGACAATCTTTAGTTCTAATTCACGTTTATTTTCTAATTTTTTTTCTTTTTTGTGTGAATCTAATTTTGGTATCGAATTGATACAATTGGTAAAAAAAATTGATGTAATAAAAAGATAAATTAATCCTCCGCGGGAAATTGGGTATATTTTTATTTTTGACTAACTTTCGCAAGAAATTCTGACTTGTTTATGACTGCCACTAATTATTTTACTCTTTTCAGCTTTTAAAAGATCTGAGAAAATTCTGAGATACTTACTGAAACCTCTATTTTAATATACGACCGATTTTTGAATTACACGTTTAAAAGGACAGTCAACAAAAATAAAAATTCACTTCGAAGGAATTTAAGAGCTCTGTCTAAATATATATTTCGAAACATACTTAATTATAATTATATATTAATATTAGTATATATATTTAAAATATATTATGTACAGATATTTAGACTTAATATTAATATATACTTGATTATAACTGTGTATTAATATTAATATATATTAAGAAACATATTTAATTATAATTGTATATTAATATCAGTATAACATTAAAAATGTATTATATGCAGATATTCTGATTTAACATTAATATTATTTATAACATATTTAGAAACATATAGATAGAAAATAGAAAATACAGTTTGCAGAAGTAAAATGTTTGTAAAATTTAAAAATAGTCAAAGCAATATAGTTTTTTAATACAGCGTTGCATAAACAGTATTGAAATGAGAGAAACGAGTGAGTGAGAAAAGAGGAAAATATGTACACCAAGTCCACATTTCGTGGCTATAAATAAAGTTTATTACTACTACTATTTAAAAACATACTTATGATTGCATATTAATATTAATACATATTCAGAAAAGTAAATGGCCAGCTTTCGTGCCAGTGACTTTCTGAGAGGAAACAAAAGAAAAATTATAATTATTATATTAATAATATAATTATTATAGTATAATATAAATTATAATTATTATATAAAAATTATAAAAATTATCTGACAAAGAACTGGACACGTTCGTCCGTACCCCTTAGAACGTTCGATCTTGAAACGTCGCAATCGCGGGCGGACGAACGTTGAAATTTTGTTTGACGGTTTTTCGTCCGTTCTGCCGCGGCCCCGTTTAACATAATCAACGACGGTAACGAAGTGAACCGAATTTCTAGGCCTTTAATGACGTAACTGGTGATTCATTTGCGGTTGTCAGCAAGTTGTTACGTTTGACGGGGCGAGCCGGCCGCGTATTCCCGAAATCGAATAAATTAGCAGTTACACGCGGCGCGGTATATTTTATATCGCTGGTTGGAGTAGTATCGCCGCCATAGAGAGAAGCCACGAGAGAGAAAAGAAAAGAAAGAGGAGGAAAGAAACGCGGTTCTTTATAATCGCCTGAAATGGACGTTCATTTGAAATTCAACGGGTGGATCCTCGCGAGGCTTGGTTGTTTGCGTGCCGGTGTGCCGTAGTGAGAGAAAGTCGGTGAATTACTGCCATAATTCACGGAGAATAATGAGGGCTTAATTAGCCACGTGATGTAATGCAGACGCGGGTAGGAAACGAAACGGAACGGAACGAAACGAAACGAAACGAAACGAAACGAAACGAAACGAAACGAAAGACACATCGTGCTGCGCGCCGCTCGTAAACCAAGCAATTCTTGCGATTAATGCGGACATTGTGTCTGCTGTTCTCTGTATCTGGGCGCGCTATGTTTATGAAATGATTAGCCGGTAGGAACGAAGCGAATTATACCCCCATTAAAGAATACGAATTAACGAGGCACGAGGCTTCTTTCTCTTCTTCTTTTTTCTGTTTTTTTTTTTTTTTTTNTTTTTTTCTTCGAATCTTCAATAGCTCGCGCCACTATAATTTTCTGTTATCCCATATTCTGCAATTTACCGACGAAGATTTACACCCCGTACGTGTTTGGCTGGCGATGTTGTGCAACGTCCATCCGGCAGAGTTGAACTCAACGCTTCAATATCCCATCGAGTGTGCAACTATCGGGCGTGGGTACGTACGTTCGCCTTCTGAATCTTCGGCCAAGAAAATGGAGGATTCCTTGATAAAACTTTAGGTGCACGTATCGGCGATGCAATATTCGCCGCATAGACCGTTATCAAAGGAAGTGGAGAATTCTCCGATAAAACTTTACTATTCTTGCCTTCTTTTGCAAGCAACAGCCTCTCCTTCTTCGATCCTCGTCTAAATCTCTGTACAAATCTCTTTATCTTCGATTCGAAAAAAAAAAAAAAAAAAAAAGAAAAAAGAAACTTGCACGCTCGTCGTTTTGACGCTCGGTGCTTCGAAACGGTGAACGGAGAAATTTCAGACGCTGGAATTTGTTGGCAGTTTGTTGTGGCAGCGTAGGAAGCACACGTGCAAACGTCGCGTCATCGTCGGTCGGACTCTCTCGATGGGGAGGTTGAATCGTCCGTCGCGCACGAACGAAGTATAAGAATCTACGGAGGATATATTGGGGTGCGAGCTGCGGCGATCGGCAGAGATGGGAGACGGGAGGAGTCACGCGATACCGGATAAAATGCGTGACCAGCTGCAGCGTGGCGTGGCTCGCGACGACAGGCCGACGGCCAACCATAAAAATAATAGGGTTTCCAGCGAAATAAATTGAGTTATTAACGTGACAGTATCACAATAAATTATGATGAAACGGTTCTAGGGGCAAAAAGGAACGGTCAGATGTGCGGTTGGCGAAAGGTCGGACAGGGCTAACAGCGGTTGATTGCCGGTCGCTCGTTTGTCTCCATGTAGCCTGACAGGAACTATCCTGTCTGGAGTAACGTCAACCGCGAGCCTCGACTACTACCGGCCAGCGCAACGCGTGATTCGTTTCTGTTGCGCTGTCCACTCGCTTCCCTCTTGCACCGTTACTACGGATGGGATCAACTTCAACGTGTTCCCAACGTGTATCTCCGTCGTCGAGAGATACGAGCTCCGTCTGTCTCTAAGTTTCGAAAGTAAAAGCCTGCGACGCGTTCATTTTGTACGAGTCAAGTTCAATCATACGTATGCTCCATGTTTTGCAGTTTGGTATGTTCCATGTTTTGCAGTACTTTGATGTTCATCAGTTCAATGTAAGTGCGTGTACATTTCGTTGTACTGCAATGTACAACTTCAACGTTCCTATGTAATTTATTCATTTCGTTGCACCTTGATGTACAAATACAATGTTTAACGTGTACATTTCATTGTGCCTCAAAGTGCAAAGGAATGTGTATATAATGTACTTTGTTGTACCTCGGTGTACAAGTGAAAATACATGTACCTGTATAACATGTATATTTTATTGTACTTCGAACAAGTCCAATGTAGGTATATACATAATGTATACATTACAAAGTGCAAATTCAGAAAATATGTATATAATGTGCTTTGGTATGTTCCATGTTTTGCACTTTGGTGTATCAGTTCAATGTAAGTGCGTGTACATTTACATATATTGTACTTCAATGTACAAGTTCAATATATGTACCTATGTAATATATATATATATATATATATATATATATATATATATATATATATATTGTTGTACTTCAATCTACAAATATAATGTAGGTATATATATATATATACAGTGTATACATTTCATATAAGTATTTTATACAAGGTTAAATTCAAAAAATATGTGTATAATGTATTTCATTGTACTTTAATGTACAAATTTAATATAGATACCTATATAATATATATATTTCTTTGTACTTCAATAATATACAAGTATATACAAGTCCAATGTAAGTATATATATATATATATATAACGTATACATACAAGTTCAATATGTGTACAATATACACATTTAGTTGTACTTTAATGTATAAAATCAATGTATAGAATGTATATATTTCACTATTTCACTATACTTCAATGTTTTATTGCACTTGCATACAAGTTCAATATATATAACGTATATATTCCATTGCACATACTTCACTATGTACAATGTACACATTTCAATATACAAGTGAAATATCATCTACTTTAAGCTAAGTTGCTGTGCTAAGTTACGTTTGAAGCAATTTTCTGAAAACTGAAAAACAGAAAGGAACAAATGACAATAACACTTTATCATAATCAATTATATTGCGAGTATTTTGATTACATTGGAGACACATGCGAAACAACAACGATTCCAACTAGTAATGAGGTACGAACCTGCTTGTGAGCCACTCGATCCCATCGCTACCTGTTACTGTTTCTACCTCCACTCTCGTGGCTCCGACCACTCTGCTCTGCACATCGTGGCTACGCGGCTGGTGGAAACCAACCGGTGAACAAACCCGAATACGAGCGTTATTCGATGCTACCGCAATTATCTCTGTCCATAGATTGAAACAAATGGCACGAGACTCGTTTATACGTACGATCACTCGTGATGTGATGCGACGCGGCGCGTTGCGCAGCGGTTCCGACCACGATCAAACGCAACGCGCGACCTTCTCTCTCTCTCTCTCTCTCTCTCTCTCTTATTCTCTCTTTTCTCTCGAGTTGCTTTTGCCTCGCGTTACTACGAAATGAACTGGCAGAGGGAACTTTGCGTTTCGTCTCTTCTCACGGGTTGCCCTCATTCTGACGTCACGACATCGCTGGCACTAGCTTCGTTCCTTTTATCGTAATGGCCCTTTTTACAACGCTGTTATCACGAACCCCATCGCCGTGACGTCAACCGCGTCATTTTGTCATTCGAAAAAATGCCTAATGAATAATTGAGAAGGCAAATTTTTTCCTACGCTTCATTTCTCAAGTCGTGTTACGTACAGTATGGTACACTCCTGTCCATACGTCACTGGACACTTGCTTATTTTGATTTAAACTAGAGCACAGATACACTTTTCCGGATTAATTTTATTATACAATCTTGTTATATGTGCTCTGTTTACTTTATTTTATAATAACATTTGAAAATAAAACTGATATTTAACGTATATTGTCTGAATAAATATTTCAAAGTATATCAAAAATATGTATATATATATTTAAAAAATCGGATCGATGTATTTTGGGATGAATTGGATAGAAGAAATGCCTAATAAATAATTGAGAAGGCAAATTTTTTCCTACGCTTCATTTCTCAAATCGTGTTACGTACAGTATGGTACACTCCTGTCCATACGTCACTGGACACTTGCCTATTTTGATTTAAACTAGAGCACAGATATACTTTTCCGGATTAATTTTATTATACAATCTTGTTATATGTGCTCTGTTTACTTTATTTTATAATAACATTTGAAAATAAAACTGATATTTAACGTATATTGTCTGAATAAATATTTCAAAGTATATCAAAAATATGTATATATATATTTAAAAAATCGGATCGATGTATTTTGGGATGAATTGGATAGAAGCCTTCAGGAATGTGTCCAAAATCAAGAGAAAGGCTTGTGGAAGAAATTAGAAGAAGCGTGGAACGAACTTCATTCCGAAATATTGTTAAAATTAAACGGAATTATGCCACGGTTATTTCTGGCCTTCATATTTGCACAAAGATATAAGATACGTTATATACAATTTGGATGTTTGACATATAAACAATTTGACATATAAAATATGACATACGTCAAACTGTTTATATGTCAAACATCTTACCAAATTGTATATAACGTATCTTATATCTTTGTGCAAATATGGAGGCCAGAAATAATCGTGGCATAATTCCGTTTAGTTTTAACAATATTTCGGAATGAATTTCTTTCCATGCTTCTTCTAACTTCTTCCATAGTCTTTTTCTTGATTATGGACGCATTTCTTCTGTCCAATTCATCCCAAAGTACATCGATTCGATTTTTTAAATATATATACATATTTTTGATATACTTTGAAATATTTATTCAGACCATATGCGTTAAATATAAGTTTTGTTTTCAAGTGTTATTATAAAATAGAGTAGACATATAACAAGATTGTATAATAAAATTAATCCGGAAAAGTATATCTGTGCTCTAATAACTGTTTAGATCAAAATAAGCAAGTGTCTGGTGACTTATGGACAGGAGTGTACATGTATACGTATATTTTCATTGCTTACTGCTCCCCCCATTATGCGAGAGATTAATTTATTATTTTTGCACGGTGGAAATCTATCTTGGAGTTTATATTTTATGTAAGAGCACCAGTTTTCTCTTTACTTTCTCCTCGATTTTATTGCGGCTCTTTTTTTTTTTTTTTTAATCGAGAGTAATTAAATAATCTTTACGACGAGAAGGAATTCTTGACTATTTTACCCTTATCATTCATTTTGTACAGATTTCATCTGTACTCAAGTGAAACAGTAATAAATGTCGAGATTGACGCATGATCGTTTCATTTCAGATTTAACGTTGCCTAAACACACGAGTTCCCACTTTTGAAATTATTTTTCTAAAAACGCGAAATTGCATAAATATTTGCTAGTTATGAGAACATTAAAACAAACAGCTTCGATTTTGCTCCAGAAAAAAAAAAAATGTGACTGTATTACTCGTACCCAGTCAAATCATTCAATTACATATTTTTAATCGTCAATTTTCACGCTGAAGTCATTAATGCTTGATCAGATATAATATAAAGTAGTAAAAACTATTATATAAACTATTACATGCTTGATTAGATATGATAAAAATTGCCATTACGTGACGTAGAAATTTACGCACGTACTGTTTCAACAACGCGTTGTCTCTCAAAGGAGAAACACGCGTATAATTGAAAGAATTTCACCCGTGCTGGAGTCAACGTCATTATTTTACAGTTTATGAACAACAAACGATCGATAACTTGATAAAATCGCTATCGATACCGAGACGGGAGAGAGCATGAAAATTGCAAACGTCGTACAATGTTTCTCGCGTTTCGTTTATTTATTTTTTTTTTTTTTTACGCGCGCGCCCCTCATTTATATGTGCATTCGTATCTTAAAATTAATCTTGCTTAAATTATGCCCCGTGAAATTTTCGGGATCTCGCACCTGTTGCACGAGCAATTTTCCCTCCGGCTTGCTAATGAGAATAGACTACGTGATTATGATTCTCAAGTATTTCCAATACTCGTACTTTCGTTGCGGCATCGCTTCAACACGCGAAAGCATCGCCACGAAAACGCCGCCACCATGAAATTTTATTCAACTACTGCACAATATTGCTTACGTACGTGTAAATGTTTCATTCTAACGAATTGTTTGGCGGATAGGTGGAATGTGAAAGCAGCGGCCACGTTTTACAACGTAGAATTTATAGTCTAATAATTCACTAGTCGAAAGTTGGAAACACGCACGTTATAAGGAGATCAAGCTGTGTTGGTTTTTCCAGTTACAAAAGAATTTTATTTACGCAAAGATTAACGAACCCTTGACGCGATTGTTTTGCGAATTTTTGATACAAATGAGACTATCTTTAACTAAAGAAGCATAGTTAAAAAAAAGATATTCGTTTCGAATTTTTAATTGAAACAGGAATCATTTCATGAAAATTTATTGTATTGGTAATTGCTGGTGTAAAGGTAAATCTTAGGCATGATCGTGATCAAATTAAACGAAGTGGTGTGACAAATCGAAGTATCCACAGATGATCAGTAGCATGTTTTCAAAAATATCTAGAGACATCAGATACTGTTTTTTTCTCGCTAATTACATCTTCAAATTTTTGTGAATCCATAAAAAAAAAAAAAAAAATGAATATATCCTAGAAAGAAATTTGTGCCTAGAGATACTGTTCCTTGCTCGCTAATTACACCTTAAAAATTTTTATGAATCCATTAAAAAAAAGAAAAAAAAAAAAGTGGATACATCCTAGAAAGAAATTTGTTTCCTACTTCACACTTGCACTTCCAAATTCCACACAAAAGTTCACAAAATTCACAATCCAATTGCCACTCGTCAGAAGATCTGCTTCAGTCACGAGTCAAAGAGAAAATCATCCCGGTCGCAAATCTCTTCATAAAATTAATCTTCGCGCGCTCGTGTCTTCATTTCAATATCCCTAAAAAAAAAAAAAAAAAAAAAAAAAAAGACTAACTGTTCCCCAGCTCTAACTCGATTAATGCCCTTCACGGTGAACGAAAACGTAACGAAAATGAGATTCCTCCGCAAAAAAACACGCCAGGGAACAAACTCGCGCGCGACGACGTTACAAAGGAATTCCAGTGAAATCAGAATGAATGACTGTTATAAAAGTTTCATTGAGATCGGAGAGAAAGAGAGAGAGAGAGAGAGAGAGAAGATTTCGGCGGTGTCTCCTTGTGAGTTAAGGTGCCCCCTCCCCTTCCTTCCTCGGAACACCTACCGTCTGGTCGGGCCATTAATTACCTTTATTGAGCTTCTGTGCCGGTCTCGGTCGTACTTGTCGATCGGCCCTATCACTGCCAATCAATCTCGAACGCAGCGAACGGTGGGGCTTCGTCAAACGTCGGCCGACGAAATCAGCCAATCTACCGCGGGACAATGGGCCAGCATGATTCGATCGTGTCTCGTCGGCTTTGCATCAACTGGCCGGTTCCCTATCTTCTTTCTTTCCTTTCTTCCTTTTTTTCCTTTTTTTTTTCTCTCTTCTTCTTTCTTTTTCACTTCCACGTCTATGCCCCGGGTTCCGAGAACCGCTTTCTTTCTCGACTCTTCTTTCCGTTCTTTTTGCACCGCGGTCAACAGGAACGGTGAACATTAGCTATCACGGTTGTCCGCGAGATTCGACAGCACTTTGAACGTGAAAATGATCGTCGATGCACGCGTACGACGAAGTGTTTCGTCACGCCGGGGGAGACTTGTGGCAGCGTTTGATGAAAGGCTGCATTCTGCGTGAGGGAACAAGTCGAGAATAAAGTTTCTTTTCGTTTATGAAAACATCGGTTGCTCGGAAAGCGTATAATTCTAGAATTTAGCTAATTCTAGACAAAGTCTACGAGCAGAGAAATTACTAACCGAGGGATTGTTGATGCGTTCAAAACGTATTCGAAGTTCATTTTCTTGAAGTGAAAAAGTGTCATTCCACATTTTCAATTTTCTTTTTTTTTTTTTTTCTGAGCGTGGCATAATCTCTTGGTTACTCGTTTTCGAATCAGGATTAAGCGAAATCCAAGTAGATATATACGTGGCAAATTTCTCAAAGTGTAAGAGACAGAAAGAAATTTGTAATATAATAGAGATCACCCGTGCTATTTATCTATATATTATTAAAAATCATTGAAGTCTCTAAAAATACGCTATTTTGATAATGGAGAATTATAATAAATTATGATACATATTGTAGTGCAAGATATTACATCATAATAAATCATTAATTTCTGTGGAAAATTATAAATTAGCCATTTCGATCAGTTTAGTAGTTCAAGACTATCAAAGAGTTTCATATAAAGTTGGTGTTATAGATGTTGATGATGTTTTCAAACTTTCTCTTCGATGCGCTGAAGTATTTACTCACAGAATTAAAAGTACGCATTTGTCTATGAAAGAACGCTTGAACACTTGCAGAAACATTAATGAACATGAATTATTAGGTGCGTTATACGAAACATTTTGAAACTTCATTGACGCTGTAATGTGACAAGTTTGAAACAACTGTAAGAATATATATCTATGGAATTAAATTACAAGATGTTCAATACCTACAAGTACATGTTTCGCAGAGATTACAAAAGTCACAATCCATTGTATCGATACAAGTCACGATATTCCGTGTTTAACCACTTGCGCTGGCAACTGATTGCGGACCATAACGAGTGGCCAAAATCGTATACAACAATTCGTCGCTTAATTTTTGAACTCGTCGATATGATGTCGCTGGATAGAAATTATTGAAAAGTAATAAATTTATTATTTGTCTTGCCTACTTAATTATACTTAAACGTACTTAAAACTGAGAAAATATTGCAATTTTGGGAAACAAAAAAATTCTCGACGTGCATGGCACGTTATTTCGGCGCAAGAGGTTAACCACTGATTGCGGACCATAACGAGTGGCCAAAATCGTGTACAACAATTCGTCGCTTAATTTTTGAACTCGTCGATATGATATCGCTGGATAGAAATTATTGAGAAGTAATAAATTTGTTATTTGGTTTTGTCTACTTAATTATACTTGAACATACTTGAGTGAAAACTGAGAAAATATCGCAATTTTGGAATAAAAAATTCTCGACGTGCGTGGCACGTCATTCCGGCAACAGAATAATTGTATGCTTCACATTATAATCATCGGTTAACTTTCATCAACAGTCTTTAACCAGTCGTTGAGCCTCGAGAATCCTATGATAACTATGATAACGTCATCAATTAGCAATTATGTTGAAAATCACACGAGTCCCTTTGCGATTCTTTACACGTATTTGTAGAATTCATCTACGATAGCTACGGACAAACTCTCCACTCTCTACGTTTCTTATAGTTAATTAATTATAGTAAATTAATTTTTTTCATTAAACGTACGTGCGCAATAAACGTCCACAATCCCTACATATATTTTTTCATAAGAAACTCGCGTCTAGCACGACAGATAAAAATTCTTTTGCGAAAATAGTTTTATGGGTTACCGCTGTGTTTCTCGCGCAAATGATATTTTAAGCAGACGGATAAACGCGAAGGAATTAATTATAAATACCATGGAAATGTGCCATTCGTATTTGAATACGTACGATGATTGATTCTAAAATGACTGACGCTTACACAATATGTGGCCGTCTATTTGAATGCTAGACTGACAGACACGTACCTGTTAAGTAATTGCTATTACATTATTTAGCGAGATTTCGTTAATGGAGGCTCGAGTGAGCTACTACCATGAGGTATGATGGGACGTTAATTTCATTGGTGAATTTAGTCCACCTCGTAACAATTGCCATCAACACCGATAATCGGACGGAATCGAGGTCTACCCGTTTCGTTTAAACGTCAAATTTTGGTATTAATCCGCTTGCACGGTGTGATCTTCTCTCTGGAGCAGAATTGTGAAATCAGTTTTTAAAAAAAAATGCCAGAAAACCTTGTTTCGTCCTTTCTGGATTGTTCTCACAACGTAATATTTTTAGATTTTATAATCGTAGATGTGTTCAAATGTCCTTCAGATAATTAGCACATCGTTGTGCAATTATTTGAAGTACAATTATTATTTTTTCATCGAAAGAAAAGCAAACAGTCAGCATACGAAAAATTTTCTTAATTGCTGTTGGGTGTTTTTTTTTCTTTCCTAAATCAATTAATTTCATTTTTGAAAGCAAAACGAAAATGAATTCACTAAGAAAGTCATTCAACATTTCGTTTACATGCAATATTTTCAAACTGATCTTACGACTTTCAGGTTTGGATATTAAAAAATTTGTCAAATAAACATCAATGTCTTATACCTTAGAGTGCATTAATTTTATCATTGAAAGCAAAACAAACAATCTCGCCAAGATACAGGAAAATTTTCTTAATCGCATTATCCTTTTCAAATCAATTAATTTCATCACTGAGAAATAAGAATCGTTTCATCAAGATGCAGTGAATCGTTCGGTATTTATCATTGCAATAATCTCAGGTGTATTAATTTCACGATTAATACACCTTTAATACCAGTCGACGTTCGTTTGATAATTATTTGAAGTGTATGTGAATAACACTTCTTTATCACGAGGCGCGTATTAATTTCATTATCGAAAGGGAAAACTTCGAGTGTTCCGTGGCGCGCAAGGAACGTACAGAGAAATTTTTCGAAATCACTTTGTTACACGGGATCGAGGGAAGTTTTTGCAATCGAGATTGGCAGCGGTAAATTGAATAATTGTCAAAGTAATTGGTGGACTCGAAAGGAGAAAGATCTATTTTTACTTATTACTTCCTGACAGCCCGGACGATGTGGGTATGTGACATCTGAATAGCTGGCGTCACGTTTTCAATTTTCTACTCACCGGTTCGGCAAGCTGTCCTTACTCGTTAAGTGTACTGACAGCATCACTGGAGCGTTCCCCTTAGATAAATTAAAATATCGATCGGGACACGCCAATTATAAGTTTGACGTTGTACTAATATCAGCCACGTCACCGTTCCCTGCGCGCGAAAACTTGTACGAGATCCAAGTAAACATTGTAACAAATAATTTATGCAAATTCCGAAGAAAATATATTTTCATCCGTCGATCGTTCTTCCATATTTTCGAGATTCTTTCGTTTGTCGTCGAATCGTTTTTTCCTTTTCTCTCTCTCTCTTTCTTCTTTTTTTTTTTTTTTAAAAGAAAGTTTAGTTCGTCGTAATTATAATTGCTTCGAGTCTGAATGAAATAAAGACACCAGATAAGAGGATATTTTTGAAAATAACTGCTTACTATTAATTGTTACAAAATTTTTGCAATCAATTTGGAACTCGGTTGTTAAATTTTCCGATTACTTGCTGTTATTAAATTCTCCCAATTAACAACCATCAAATATATACGGTAACAGTACTGCAACAAAATATCGTATTATTGTTTAAAAAAAACAAATCTCTCGAAACGCTTTGGAACGTTGATTAACACACACACACACGCGCGCACACAGATATTACAATTCAAAACGTACACGAAGAACGCTCAATTACCGCGCGCGTTATAAAAAATGAAAAGTAGTATATAATCCATCTTGCCTGTCCTCGGTTAAGTCCGCTGCCCGAAGAGCAGTCCGTGTGACAGCTGGAAATTTTGACGCTCGTCGCATCGCATTATCCCCGAGGCTCAGCGAACGAACACGATCACTGACGTATAATATGTGGGCCGAAAAAGAAAGAAAAAGAAAAGAAAAAAAAAGAAAGGAGAGGATAGAGAGAGAGAGAGAGAAAAAAACACCAATGACTCGTTGATACCCTGGCACGAAGCAGCTCCAGGAAATCGATATCGACAAGTCGAATCATTGCTTCTGCGGTCTCGCGGTAAAGCAGTTGAAGTGGTTTTCGGCAGTTCGTTGTACCTTTCTGCCGTTCGTTGGCCAAGGGGTTAATGGACTGTTGGTCGATATCACGCACCCTCCCTCCTCCCCTTGATATTTGTAAATTTTTGATCTAATATTAGCTCACATGGCTATTCGCAAATTTTGATCTAATATTTGTTCAATATTTGGACACGTCTCTCAAGATACATACATATATAAAATACACTTCAAATCGAAGCTCTTTAATTTGAGTTTCGTTTCTGATTTTATTACAGACAATTATATGCAGCTATCTATCTATATTTTTATCTAACAATAAGTGTGTATAAATATATGCATTTATAATTATTTGTACACGAATATATAAATATATAAATATTATAATATATATAATATATATAAATATATAAATATTATAATATATATAATACATAAATATATAAATATTATAATA
Source organism: Frieseomelitta varia (assembly GCF_011392965.1). NCBI lineage: Eukaryota > Metazoa > Arthropoda > Insecta > Hymenoptera > Apidae > Frieseomelitta > Frieseomelitta varia. The sequence goes on from NW_025110270.1 coordinate 176,385, forward strand.
TATATAATATATAAATATATAAATATTATAATATATATAATACATAAATATATAAATATTATAATATATATAATATATATAATATATAAATATATAAATATATTTTGAACGAGACTCTTTAATTTAATTTTGATTTCTGATTTTACTGTAGAAATCATATATAATGCTAGTCACATTTTGGTCCAAGTATGTATTTGGACACGTATAAGATATATTTCGAATGACTTTTTAATTTAATCTTCGCGTTTTTGATTTTATTACGGTATTAATCGCATGCAGTATTTATTAATTGCATTAGAAGTCAATTTGATCAACTCCGTATATAAACTGGAAGGAAAATGATAATTATAAACATTGTTTTTAAAAATTTGCCCTTAAATTCGCGAGTAGTAAAATAAATTTGTGAAAACAAATAAGAACATGAAAATAAGTCCTAATATTATTCTGACTATTAAATATTAATAATATCTGATTGAATAAAGTAGGAATAAAAAAATAAATTCGTTTAAATACTTTGTAGATCACTTACAGCAGCATATCGATTCACATAAATAAAAAAAGATATAATTGAAGCTGAAGAACCTCACGATTAAAACTAGTCTAAGTGACTTTAAAAGTGTCTCTGTGATTTTGAGACTTTAGAATGATCGAGATATGCGTTTCTAATATTTGCGAACAGTCCCAAATATGACGAATTTCAGATTTTATTTTTTCAGAACTGACGAAAAGAAATTTTTATCAATTCTATCCATCTATCTTAATTATTTATAATTGCGCTGACATTAAATAAATCTCGACACTGAAGACATCAAAGACCAGTTGTCCAATTCGAGAAAACAAAGGTATATATTCCTCGTGTTTCGGTATCAATTTCGCAGCAATCAATTATATGCTCATCGGTTATTGTAAGAAGCACAGAGTGTGGAAACTTCAGAGAATATAATATAAAACACAATCGAATTACGCGTGAAGCTATTCAAATCAAGCTTATATTGATAGTAGTATAATATATAGTAATACACGCGAGTGAATTTTTCTTTTTCCCTTTTTCCTTTGGCCGAGCCACGGGTAGAAATTCTGACGCGTGGACAACAATATCGAGAGGTGTACTTTTCGAGCGATGGCAGCGGCAGCCAGTAGCGGTGATGGCGGAGGCGGAGGCAGTGACGATAGAAGCAGAGGCAGGTAGATGGTATGCAGACGTTGACTAGAGTCAGCCGGGGTGGTTGTGCATTTAGCAAGCTGTCGCCCCCAACCAGTCCGCCGTGTCAGGCCACTGACAGTTTTCATTCCGCGCATACTTGACGTGCAACCGGCTCCTCTTCGCTCTCCGCTTCGTTTCTACGAGAACCGCCAACACCATGCCGATCGCTCCGATTAATTATTTCGTCGACCCGTTGCTTTTTCTTGCCTTCGTCCAACGACGCGTCCACGTCACGTCGCGTCCGTTCTCGATCTCGATCATCTTAATAATCGGTCTGCGTATGTTTGTGTGTGTGTGTGTGTGTGTGTGTGTACACGTTGCAAAATTGGTCGTAAAATATTTACCGGGAACGTGGAAACAAAATCTCGAGGAGACGCGTGTTTTAATAGTCTTCCCCGTTTGTGTAGGAAACAACAGGTCTGATGAATTTTGTCGAAAGTCGAGTGTCGAAAGAATTTTAGAAGATGTTCATCTTAGAGTGTTTGAAATATGTATGTCTGAAATATGTTTTGTTGCGTGAATTATCTCGACGGAAATGGGAAATTCTGTTGAATGTATTCCTTGAGAGAAACTGTGAATGGATTTACCTGGTCGTTTTCAAAATTTCTGATCTCTATGAAATGTATTTATATCGTATTGTAAAGAAGACACGTGCAACGGTAAGCTTTAAAACTTTATGCAAGTTTTATTTGAATAACAGTGTTGTTGCTGTTTTATTTATAAATATCACGAGATGTATAACAAGTAATTTTCGTGTAATTAACGGCGAGTGACTTTCATAAATTAGACGTAACAAAGTTCAAATGTACAAAGATGAATTTTTCCTTGGAGACGGTTACATCGATTATTGGTAATTCATTGAAATTGCCAATTCGTCTGCGTCTATGTTTATGAAGCGTCATTTCTAATGGAATGCCTATACCTGATGAGCAACCAACGGCGTCTCGACGGCCGTTCACCATTTCTATGAGGGTCGCTGACAGCAACGATCGTCGGGATTAATTATTTAGTTGGCAGCCCACTCGACAACTGTGCCTGCTACGTAAACGTATCTGATCAGCCGATTTCCATTCGAACATCTAGATTTCTTCGTTTCTCCTTCTTCTCAGCTATTACCTTTTATCTTTATCAAGTCGACGCGTATGAAATTTCGTTCTCGTAAATTTTGGAATCCATTAAATTTCATTTCACAAACGTTAACAATCATGCAGCAATCAGATTTTCTCTACAATTGCTTAAACTTTTGTCGAAATTAATATCGATCTCTGTTCAGCCAAGCAGAAACATGATTGTATAAATTTATTTTTTTCATCTATTATCATTTCAATCGTAGAATATTTGATACGTATTAAAGGGCGGCTGTTCTAATTATTATTAAACAGACTGAAAGACGAAGAGTAAATTTATTTCGATGCACGTTAACTCTCTGTCAAGTTGCACGATATATTTTGAAAATTTTATTCCCTCTGCTTCGCTGCATCATTCATTCATACCGTCGTTCAGTTTTCAGATTTGCAAATTGGAACAAACATCGGAATAATCTTTTTCTCTTATCAGGCAAACGAAATTCTGGTTGAAATTCGCGTTATTGAGAATTTATTACGATCCAGCTGGTTGTCAACTTATTTCGTTAGAATTAGTTAATAATTAATATTTAATTTAGTATGGAAGTTTTCCAACGAAATCAAATCGTTATCTCCTGTAAGAAAACAATAGATAAGAGGCTTATTATTCGTTTAATTATCGTTGCAATAAATAGATAATAGATAGCGCGATACATGTTATTTTCGACAATTTGGAAATGATAAAACACAACTGTGATTGATTGATCGGCAATTACGGAGAAGCTTACAGAAGTCTGGCTTATTTTCATCGAGTAGTATTCCACTTGTTGTTTGCATCACGCAACTGCCTGTGTTTGTACGATGTTCAATAATTAATCTACAGTCTTCAATCATAAGTATAAACGGCTGTTGTTATCATCAGATTTGCTGAAATCGATGAAGTGGAATAAAACAACTTTTCCGTTTGAAAGCATTCTATCTGATATCTTGAACGTACAAGTGATCACTTACTGTGATTATACTTATTTACTTTAATCATCTCTTTGTGCCGGGACAATTACTTTTCCAATTAACACATTATTTAAGTATTTTCAACAATACAGACGTATTTTTATGAATCTTTAGAAATAATGTCAATATTGTTAAATTTTAACAATTAAAGTTTTAATGGAAGTATATTCGAAAGAGATTACCGTTTGTTTAGTAGACGTAACAAATCGCACAAAGCTCCGGCAATTTACTGATTTTACTGTAAAATCATTTCGCAATGTACTATCATTGCGCTAGCAACTAATGACTAATGAGTTATAAGTAAGATTTGTGTGTATAATGTATGTCAGCAAAGGTACTTTCTTCTTAACGGTACTCAATTGACTATCCACGTTGCGAGAGAACAAGGAGTTAATTACGACTCGATGGCATAGATCAAATCGAAATACACGGACATTAATACCGAAGAAACTAGCTGAGTTTTGCTCTTAGTCAAGCGCGTCTAAATAACATTTAATTAACTTGTCTAGCAGTCTCTTCGCGCTGTTCCAGGCACGTTGGCAAGGATCGTTTTGCGGCTAGGTCTATAACCTCCATTTTGCGCGTTGAAACGTCGATGTGTTCTGCTAAATATTTCACACTGTAGTACGAGCTCTCGACAATTTTTACTCAGAGAATTAATAATTTTTATATGATTCTCAGAGCTGATGGCAATTGATCTATGAAGTAAAGTCATTAAAGTCACAATATTTAAATAACACAACAAATATTTATAATATCAACATCACGATTCGTATTGAATTGTATTCAATTAATCGTTAATTCAATCAAGCGCATATCGTTGGAAATAAAATGGCCGAGCTGTCCGTCCCGATTATTTCACTTTGTCTCCAAACATCGGTTTCGGACAACCGCCATTTTGTATCTGCGAGATACAACGTACAACACGACACGTAACGTGAAGCGATCCGAAGAATCGAAACGGGACGCGGTAAACGTGACGAGCGGAGTGGTGAGGAGAAGAGAAGAGAGGAGAAACGAAACGGAGAGAAGAAAAGAGAAGAGAAGAGAAGAGAAGAGAAAAGAAGAAAAGAGAAGTGAAGAGAAACGAAGAGAGGAGAAGAGGAGGAGACTATAGGATGGGTGGAAGTTCGATTCAGGGCGAAAGGGAAGGATTAATGGCGCAGGCGGGACACACCGCGGCCATAAATCGCCGCACGGCCAGGAATTACCGGCTCGCAACTTGCGAAATATGACGGTCTCATAAATCCGAGTCCACTAGCCCGCGCGCCTCCATCGACTACGTCGACTAGTACCGCTTCCAGTCTCGCGCCCGCTATGTCGCCGTCTCGCTTCTACTTCTCACTCGCGGCTAGAGATGGGATCGAGTAGCTCACAAGTAGCTTCGAACCTTCTGTCGTTCGATCCAGGCCCTTTACAATCGTCTCCAACCCTACTTTAAAACATTCATCGGTATAAAATCTAAGCGGCACAATTTCGAATGTTTCGTGAAGTTTTGCGAGTACTCTAGGATTTTCATTTGTTATTACCATTCTTGAAAATTTTCCCAGATGACAAGTTTTCGTTCTTGCGTTTGACTTTTGGTTTTGTTCTATTTTTTTATTTTGTTTGAAGTCGTTTAAAATTCACGAGTAGATCATCGAATTTTCTAGACGCGAGTTTCAAAAATTGCGGTCGCGCATGCGCCCGATGCATATGTCTACGGCGCATATGTCTGGCGCAGATGTGCCCAGTGCGCATGCGTTCGATGCGCACACGTCTCACGCGCATACGTCTGACGCTTCTCCATTGTTCTCCGGTTATAACGAAGTGTCACAAGTTTTTGTTCTTTTATTATTATTTTAACGGAATAAAAGTGATTGGAACGTACGTTACAATTTAACTGAAGCATCAATGAAGAAAACAATACCGATGAACGATTAAGAACACATCCTTTACTGCAGGGAATCTCCGAATCTGTTACAGGCGAGCAATTTCTTATGTATGCATGTGAAAGTAGAGTAATCATTTCCAATAGAGAATGGAATGTAATTTGTAAGATGAATATATGCGAGTGTACTCGTTGAAACAATTTACTTTCGAGTAGCGTTTTAAAGTCCGAAGCGAAACGAAGGTTAGAACACCGGAACTTGACTCAAATTCGCAATGTACATATTGGACTTGATCCCATCCCTACGCGCGGCCCTAACGTCGTCCTCGTTGCACTCTCGCTCGCGGCAGAATACACCGTGCACCCTGTGTATACGTTTCAGCTCGGCGTGCAACGGCCATTTATAACTTGCGCGCCTGGAAAAGCGAGGTCCATAACCTAATACGTTCGTTCCGCTCGGCGAAGGGGGAGGCGAGAAAGGAGTTAAACAAAGAACGGGATACGACGATTTAGAGGACGGGGATAGATGGATGGAGACACCGGTGTGTCGTAACGATGTGCCGCCTCGAACGATCAATTCACTTACCGCTTTACCGTGCTTAGATTCATGTGTCTTGCCGGCGATTTTCGTTTCACGCTTCACTATTTCACTCTTCATGCACTTCCTCGCGAACTCTGTCTCTCTCTCTCTCTCTCTATCTCTTTCTCTCGTAATTGCTCGCGGAATCCACCGATCCGACTTATTATCCACCGGTAAACTTTCCGCTCCTCGAACCGTTTAACGTTTAATGAAATAACTGTATCCTTGCGGCTGTCGGTTCGAAGATTTGCTGGAAACAGCGCTTGGGTTTTAGTTTGACGATTTAGTCTCTGTGTAAAAAGTTCAATGAAAATTGGAATTTAAATGTTTCGATATATAGTACAACGTGATGTTATCTTTTACACTCGGAATTTTGGCAAGCTCGCGTCAAATATTTTATAACATCAAAATTTCGTTCAAGCTTGGATGACAGTCCAACTTATATTGATCTGTTTCAAAAGTAACATTTCTTCGCAGAATGAGCACTGGGAGAATTCTAAATCCTCCGGAAATTAAATTTTAATGTTTGGTGTCAGTGTTAAAAGAAAGCAAACATTTACTTTAATGATATTGTATTTTTGAAATTCAGTATAACTTTATCGACAAGGATATAATTCGCATATAAATCAGCGTACCTGCCTCTTTACTGTGATATACATATACGTGTAATTAGTCTAATTAGTTCTCAAAGATATCAAAAATTTTATCACCAATAATAATAGTCGCAGATATAATGAAAAGTTGATATATCTGTAACGGAGGTGGGCAGAAAAGCATCGTGACAGCGTTGGAATTAATTTCTTGATTACGCGATATACACCTAAGTACATACATGAAACATGCTATGCATATGAAAGAGCGGCTTAAACGGAGTACAATAGTCGAGGCACTTTCCGACCACGATAATGCTTTAGCTTGAATTATTCTGCAATTTTCACGAAATTGTCTCTAAACATGATTTGTGGAGTTATTAAGATTTACAGAGATTAGAGGGGCACCTACACTAAATGTACCGTTATTACGAAGCTACGAATAAAATGCTCTATATACACGTATTGTATTGTACATCTAGATAGTAGAAACTTCAAAGTGTCTGTAGTACACGTTGCCGCTTACATTTATGATTGTTAACAACAACTTTCACTATCATTTATCTCTAAATTTACAATGGTGGAACGAAGGAAAGTTCAAGAGATATCTAAGTAGGTCGTGCAGTACGAAAGGACGCAATAAATTTGGAACAGGATTGGCAAAAATACTATTAACAACTGTCGTTGTTCTGACTTATTCTATTTTAGATCGTAATTTAGACCAAAGACACTTGGGCTGATAGTTTACAATATTTATTTCAATTTTCTATTTTTTTTCAACATTCTTCGCGATCGAGGTTAGCGATATGATTAATTTCATTAAAATTCAAGTTCGCACTTACAAATTAAAATATTAAAGTTACTCGTTTTTCGTGCAATTCATGGGCGATTTTTGAAGTTCGAAATTGGAGCATTAAAAAAAAAGAAAAAAGAAAAATGAAAAAATCTATAAAATATCTAAAGTATAGCGCTTTCCATAACACTGGCTAAGCAAGACAAAAAAGTTACATTCATTAATGATTTATATAAAAATCTGCAGTCGACTTGTCGCAGCTTTATCGGCTTGAGCTTCACGCTCAAGGATTTAATTTTAAACGCCGTTCGTACCCGACTGTTAAGTTTTCGCATACAGGAAAATGTGAACGGCGGTCGACGATTTCTTTTTTTATTTTTTTTTAAAGCGAAACAAGTATAAAACAAACGCAAAACACGGTCGTTCGCGAGCGGTACAGAATGCGAACGAATATTCACGCCAATTATACATTGGCAGTAATTACGATATGCGCTGTAATTGAGAATTGCGCGAGCACGGTGTATCAGAATGCCGGAATAAAATATCCCTAGTGTGGAGATATCCGCCTACCGTTATCCGTGGATATCGAATTTACGGTTTGGCCACCAGCTATTAAGTAATAATAATTTGTTTCAGCGAACGCATTCGTTTATTGATTTTACGCAGTCTGTCATGCACGTTGTAATGAACGGGAAGTTTTAAATGTTGTTCATTCATTATTCGCGTATATCAAGCGCGCACATACACACACACACACACATACACACGTACCAGTATCAGGAATTGCTAGCCGGCCGAGCAGTCTCGTATATTACCTGGCTTTTATAAATTTCATTTTCTATTTGAAACGGTCTCGCGGTGGAAATTTACAAACGCACGTTTTGCCGCGCGCGCGATTGAAAATTATTGATATTGTCAGGCTCGAGGAGCGTCGGGAATTTTTTTTGACACGGTAATTTTCGAATAAATCGCTCAACGCCTCGACTATGCTGTTCCGTGTTCACGAGATATCCGGCTGGAGTGTGTTTTGCATATTTTGTTTCAACTTTTGACTCGCGCCGTCTGCACGCATCGACGCGACAGTCGATAGAATTTCAAAGTATTACACTTAATTCTTGAAATCTTTAATTTAATATGAATTTATGGGGGTTCAAACTGGAAGCATTGTTTGAACAGAAATTATTTGAAGGATGATTATTTAAACAATACTCGATGTCATCTTGAAATAATTCTACGTTAGTTTATTCGACTAAACGAAAGATTTTTCTCTGAATTTTCGTTACTTGGCTACCATCGTCTTATTTAACTCGATGTTATCTTGAAATAATTCTCGTTTATTTGAATAAACGAACGATTTTTCTCCGAATTATTTCGTCACTTGCCTACCAAGTAAATTAACATTTCATTTTATCTCGCATTTCGCGTTTTATATTGTTGTAACTTCGTAAAAAAAGATCGTGTAGCAGTCTCAATTTTAAAGCGTAAACTTTACTGCTCCAACTGTTCTCTGAAATCGAATTCAGAACGTTGGAAAATTGTTTCCTCGTGACGAAATTTCACACGATCTTGAAAATCAAAATTTCGTCTTTACGTTATTATCAACTTTAAAATGAGAGCAAATAGATTGCTATATAATGTTTTTTTACAAAGTTAATTAGGTGTGACAAACAATTTTTCATCGTTCATTGTTCAATTACACTTTTCTACTGTGTGTCATCCAATTGCAATATTAATTGCGGATAAAATACACGTACCAATTGAATCGTTTAATTAACAATCCTCTTTTTTTTTCTAAGCTCGGCGTCTCGTGCAAATGATTATCCTCACGACAAGAGGGTGAATTGCAAAACGAGACATCGTTCTGTCGTCGATCGTAAACTCCTCGCTTAATTAATTTTACGTTGGCTACTTTATACAAGTGTGACGATTGTTGAAAATCGAGATAGGAACGGATCGCAAAGTTGCGTCAGCGTTTTATTTCGTATCGTGTCGTCGATCCGAAAATTTATACGTTTCATAAAATCTCCGCTGATCGAGAGAAAAAGAGAAAGAAAGGGAGAGAGAGAGAGAGAAAGATATCTAAATTCATAAAGTTATAATAATAAAATTTAAAAGCAGCTTCGATTTCGCAGCACGTTGGGTTTCGCGGTTATCGCGATAAACATGCGAATTGTGCAAAAAATTTATAGCAGCGTAACACTTGGCTTCATTAGTTTCCATTCGATTAAAGCGACGGCCAAGAGGAATGTATGTACATACGTACTACGTATATACAGGGTGATTCACACGCGATCATTCACCATTTCTTTGTTGAAAAATTGGAGAAGGAGAGGTTCAAAGTACACTCTATCATGACATTCTGACGTATTTACAAATGCGTACGTTTCGCAGCTGCAAAATATTTTCTTAAACGTACTTTTTTTTTTTTATTATACACATCGAATGCAATAATGTTATTCTAGCCAAAGAAGTATCGATGTTTTGTGAAACTTATTTTGTGATAGAAAAATTCTATCAACATATTAAAATGCAACTTTAATGTAATAATTACGTTATATAAAATATATAATTACATATAAATATATAAATATAATTATAATAATTATAAATGCAAATATATAATTATAAACATAAAAATGTAAAATTATAATGTAATGAAAGCAGGAAATTCATAATACAAGTTAATAACGCGAAATTTATCAATTCTCAACCATTTTACATAGAGTAGTAAGATCTATTATAATATAGCTACCCGAAAGAGGGAAGATTTCCATTAAAAAAAGGAAAAATAAAAATAAAAGCAAATACATTATCACACTTGCGCAAAAGATCTGATCACCTGAGTATACAGGTCGCTCAAGAAAAAAAAAAAAAAAGAAAAATTCTGTGGCTTGTTACAGTTGTATGAATCGCTCTATATAGGTTGTTTCGCAGGCTAATTGGTCACACACGAACCAGATACATACACACGATTCATTTTTTTTTTTTTTTTTTTTTCAAGAAAACGAAATAAGTAAAAAAAGAA
>NW_025110270.1:187238-188590 GCF_011392965.1 Frieseomelitta varia
ACCGGACGAACGAAATAAACGGGGAAAATTTCGATGAGAACGACGCGAGAAAACGTAAAATAAAGACTTTTTTTTTTTTTTTTTTTTTTTCGAGAAAACGAAATAAGTAAAAAGAGAAAAAATTCTGCTTGTTACAGTTGTGTGAATCACCCTGTATACAGTCACACAGAGAGCCAGGTATACGTACATGCGCGCATATGCACGCACCGTAGAAGGCGGGCCAGAGGCTCGTTACCATTCATAACGTTATCTGAAATTATAAAGTATCTTGCATTTCATATCTTTCGCTGTTTCTCGTATCTCCTTAACGGCTGCCCGACAGGCTTAATCGACCGTTAATCGAACGAGCAACAGGCAAGTAACCTTAGTAGAAACGAGAATTACAGCCTGACAGTTATATCACGCTGCGTGTGTGCGCGTGTGTGTGTGTGTTATGTATATTTCTAGGATATTAGAAAGGCACGGCGTACACTGCATTCGCGATCGACATTCGCGACTGATCCGTAAAATATCTTGGACAGCTCTCGCGATAGCTCCGCGACGATGCTGAAACACGTGGAATATACATGTATACGTGTTCGCTGTACGCGCGCATAAATTCCAGGAGGCGAGCGCGCGGATCAGCGTGTTACACATGTAAATTACGGGGAATGGAGACAGTTTGGGAAATTCGCAACTCGTCGCGCAAAAAGAAGTGACAGGGTCGATTAAACGCGAAAGGAACGCGATGATACGGGAATATTCTGTTGAATTTTCTTCGTTCGAACCTCGTACGCTCGTTCCTCGGATCATTGTGGTTGTCGTTTATAGTTTTCTAGAGAATTGTGCAAGTGATCGAGAGATTATCTTGAAAATGGCTAGCCAAGGTATTCGAACATTGGCATTCGAAGTCTCGTTGACAATGAGAATCTTGAAGCTTAAGAGCTGTTTGAAAATGTACGTAACAAGTTGCAAAATTTCTTATAAACGTGTAATGTAATTAATAGGGATCGGCGACGTTATTGTAGCATCGTGTGACTAACGACTGATGAAAACTTAATCCTTGTTGATATAATTAATTACGACTAAGTTTTAAGTAATACTTTCGTGATCTCTGCAAAAAATATACAGAGTGGGCCGACATACACTTCCTATTGAAATGAATACGTAATTATTTGATTGCTCTGGCGGTCGACATTTGAAAGAAATAATTTTCGAAACACAATGAAAAAATATTATGTTTGAATCTTGAATTTAATTTAAAATATTAATATAATTAGTAACTTTTTATGTTAAAGGTCTGCGATATACCTAACTTAATATAACATACCTGTTTTAAATTTCGTTCAGATCATCACAGTCTTCAAAAAAAA
>NW_025110270.1:188600-194063 GCF_011392965.1 Frieseomelitta varia
AAAAAAAAAAAAAAAAAAAGGAAAAAATGTCAGAAAGTTTTACACAGTTTTGCGCGATACGTTTCTACAACCGTTCCGATACTTTCGCGAGCAACTGCACACGCCATCGACATTTGAAATCTCGTGACACAGCAGGTTGTACGATCAAAGATCGCGCGTTGTTCCGTTGATCGACGTTGATCGAAAAAAAGGCGCGGCTGTTACGAATTTAAAAGCTCGCGTAAAGAAAAAAAAAATGGTCGCGTAAAGTGTACATTATCTGGCTGGCTGGCTGGAATCTCTTGAACGGCTGTCAGACGATCCTAATTGATTGTTAATCGAGCGGATAACGGGCAACTAGTTTTAACCGGAAACGGGACTTGCCAGTTGACAGCTGTACATACCCGTAATTCTTGGCGATAATAGCGCGCGAAGGGAGGAGGAGGAGAAGGGGGTTCCAGGCTGGCTGAACCTTAAAGGCAGTGACAGTGGCGCTAATTGACGGGTTGCCAGTTGCACCGACCGGCGGGAGAGGGAGGGAGGGAAGGGAGAAACGTGAAAGTCCCCGCCGGAACCCGCTGTCGCCTTCGGACTTTCTGTCTTTCACCTCGACACTATAATTAATCCACGGCATGTTACGATAACCCGCGAGGAAATCATCGACCGCGGTTAATTAACGTTGAAACATAGTAATCGAATCGATGATCGCTTCACTTTGAGACTTATTACACGGCACGTTCGCAGTATTCGTAATTAAAAGGGGGGCACGGGGCAAAAAAAAAAGAGGAAGAAAGAAATCGGCCAATTAATCGAGCCGATACAATGTTAAAATTATACAGGGTGAGTCTCGTAACGTCGACGACATCAAATAACTCGTTAAATATTTGTGGTATTTGAGAAAATGTTCGAATAGAAGTTGCATGGTTTCTAGGGGGACGTATAGTATTGTAATCAGTTTCATGCTATTTTGCTTTTTTATCAAGATACGCAGGTCACCTCCAATTTTTTAAACAGAATAGTTAATGTTCCTTCACGAATTCGGATAAAGCGTTGGATTCTAAAAGTATTGCACGAAATAGGATCTAAAATACATAGTTACTGAGATATTAGCAAATATATCTTTTTACATTGTATTAGAAAAGACTGTTAATCTGAATTATTTACGGGGTGTTTTGTAACTTGTAGGACCCACTTCGCTCTGTTTATAAAATCCATTATATCTCATAAACGAAGACAGATAAGACATATATTTATATGACTTTTTTTTTTCATTTCATTTTTAGGCGTACGATCAGCTCCCGAAGTGGGTCCCACAAGTTACGAAACACCCTGTATATCTCAATAATAATAATCCCGATTACAATATTTTACGTCCCCTTGGAAGCCATGCAACTTGTATCGGAACATTTTTTCGTGCAACAAATATTTAAAACGAGTTATTTGATGTCGTCACGTTACGAGACTCACCCTGTACATGCACGTACCTTTCTTTTTTTCTAACTCTGTCGGTGACACGACGCGTAAAGGGCCATTAAACCGGGGATAAAATAGAAAAGTAATTAACGCGACGAGATATTAAGCGTTGAAAAGAAAGATAAAGACCTTTTATTTGAAATAAATGTAGAGTAAGTTTAGTTGCAATTGTACAATCACGTGTATTTACACTTGGGGTATCGTTGAAATTGCAATTAATCGCAAGGGGTTGTTGAAGTCTCTTGTTGCAATTCCACTCTGTGGAATTTTTGTTGTTACGAAGTGCGACGATTTGTACAAAGTGTGCGAAGAAAATTGATAGGCTCGTCGAAAGGGCGTGCAGACATTTTACTCCACGCAGAGCAGAGGGAATGGGAACAATATATGAAACGCAAAAGTGAGATGTGGATTAGCAATATGAAATATGGGCTCTAAGACATTAGACAAGATAGGTATATGAAACGTGAAAGATAACGCGAAAATGTGAGATCAAAGAGAATGACTCGACTCGGATCAAGATTTTTCAGTATACTCGACGGGGAGCAGAGTAGCACACAGAGGAGCAAGCATCTATTTCTGTTAGTTTCGTCGATGGGTCGTGTTCCAACCCTATCGCCGAGGACGATACACGCATACGATTCAGTAAATTCTTTTTCACAACACGGTTTAAATCAGCGTGAGATGAAAGGCAGGGCGTAGAGCGTCGAGCGTGTAGGATCGGTTGGTATTAATGCGGACAGCGCATTAGACACGTCTCCGTGAAGTATCTAACAAAGATAAACTGGGGCCCGGAGGAACCGGGAAGAAGTCGAACAGAGACAGACTGAACGAGATACGGAAAGAGAGAGAGAGAGAGAGAGAGAGAGAGAGAGAGAGAGAGAGAGAAAGAAAGTCCCTTTGATCCGCTTAGGCTGACTGCGCCATCAAAGTAATCCGACTGTAGATTACTTTCAATACATGCGTATGCCCGCTTGTCCGACTCGCGTTAAAATCCCGCACGCGTGTAGCTGTGTACGTTTGTGCTCGCCTGCGCGTGCACACAGGACTAACCGCCATATCTACGGTCGATTTATGCGGTCAACATGGCGATATCTCCGCTCAAAGCGAGATCGTCCGCCGTCCCTCCCCTGGCTACGTACGAAAATAGCGGGCGGAAAACTTTTGCGCGTACGATCCGCGAATCAGCCCGAAATTCTCGTAATTCGCGCGAAATCACCCCACGTACCGGGGCATTTACACACAGGCTAATTCCACTTGCGCCGCGCGCTATGATATCGGCACGAAAATGTATAATCTCCGTCTAGACGTTCGACAAATATCTAGATATTGACGCGAGCCTTTTGAGACTATGTGAAACTATGTCCTTTTCTCCCGACAGTACTTGGATTTACGATCCAAGCGTCAAATCCAAGCTGTTCGGAGACATTCTGAGGAGAAACAAACAGAATAGCTGGCGTCGATATGTTTTCCGCGGCTCGTCCACGGGATATGATAGGACGATTCGTCGAGGGAATGTGAAAATGAAATTGAAACTTGGCTGGTGCGGCTTTGTGGCGTTACGACCGTTCAGACGTTATGTTAGGCGCGCGATTGTCCACGATTTCCACGCAACAGGGACAAGGACAACGTAGAAATATCGCTTCCTCCTTCGATTTTGCTAAACGGCGCACGATCCTTTCGCCACACAGCGTGATATTTTTATGTTTATCGTATTTTATATTCTATAGTTCCGTTACACACAGCGAACAGCCATATAACTGTACCAATAACGAGGATGAAAGATTGTCGATGATTTTCGACTATGACAACTTTGCACAATTCACTTGATCTCTCGTTTAAAGATCACAGAACAACGTGCTGAGCTCGTTTACTTTTTTTTTTCTTTTTCAAAGGTGATTTTAACATCGTGTGGCATCGTGGGGAAATGAAGATACTTCTCTTTTGTAAAAATGTCAAACGTCTCCGAAAATATTGGACATTTCTTCTTTTCTTTCGTTTATTATCGTTTTGAAGAACGAGCTGGCAGAACGATTTTTTTTCCCAGCGTTTTGCTTGAACTTTGAATGTTGAAGAGTTGAACGACAAAAGTTTCAAGAAATCTGAATTTTGTTCAATTCGATGAAAATAGCTTCAATAAAAAAGAAATTCTGCAACGGGTTCTGAAAGAGGTCGTTGTAAAGAAGAAATTTCATTTTGTGGAACATAAAGACGGTAGACATAAAGGTTATAGCTACCTTTTTTACCCGTTACGTGATGTGGAGTTATGTTTGGAAAAAACGAATTCAAGAATGCGAACGTAGAGGGCCTTAAAATGTGATCAAGTGGATCGTTACATGATCTCTTTTTGTTTTTTGCCAAGTTATAACAGTTTAAATTGTCGACAATTTTTCACCGTTATCGATTCAGTTATAGAATAATTTAATAATCAGTTATATATAATCAGAATAATTTAATAATCAGTTGCATATAATTAGAATAATTTAATATACAGTTGTACATAAAATAGAAAAATTAGTAGAATAATGTAATAATCAGTTATACATAAAATAATTTACGTGAAGATTCATAGTAATGCATGCATATTATGAATTTTAAAAATTAGTACAATAATTAATTTTAAAAATTAGTAGAATAATGTAATATTAGTGAATTTTAAAAATTAGTAGAATAATGTAATATTAGTGAATTTTAAAAATTAGTAGAATAATGTAATATTAGTGAATTTAAAAAATTAGTAGAATAATGTAATAATACATTAGTAGAATAATTAATTTTAAATTTAATGAAATTAGTAGAATAATTAATTTTAAAAATTTAAAATTTAAAATTTTAATTTTAAAAATTAGTAGAATAATGTAATGTTAGTGAATTTTAAAAATTAGTAGAATAATGTAATAATCAGTTATACATAAAATAATTTACATGAAGATTCAAAGTGCATGTAATGCACATGCATATTGTGAAAACGAATTTTATTTACACACCAAGATTAATTAAACTTGTACATGAATTACTTCATTAACTGACAAATTCTGGCAATTTTTAACAATTTGTAATTTTCAGCAATTGTGAAATAATCTTCGCTCGTTATTATTTTCGTTAAACGTGACAGTTTCAAATTAAAGCATCGATCGGCGATGTGTAGAAATTCGCAGCGTGTCCGATATGTTTTCGCACAGTATTTTCTCGGTCGAGTAAACTTAGTAAGAGATCTCGCTCTCTTCTGGTGCTTTATTGTTCATCGCTTTCTATGCTGTCTTTGCGTTTCCTTCTTTCTTCTCGCCCTTTTTCGACAGAGGCGAAAGAAGACCACAAGGATGTCAAGAACGACGAGACGCATCGATGGTTTGTCGGAGTGAGTCACGTAGTGGCGTTTATCCCCCGGTCCCTTTAAAGTTTTTCGGCTACCGTTTCTCTTTTTGAAACGTCTCTCATGTTTTTTATCCACGCGCGGCTTTCCAGCGGTTTTATGTGTCACAGGTGCGGCTACTTACGGGCGAAATTGTTTTCGAAAGATACTTTATATCGTTGCTCAATGGCGCACCCGTATTTATAACCCGCATGCGAACAGCCAGCCTTTTTCCACTTGAATTTGCTTCACGATTTTGTACCGGTCGCGTGCATGCACACGACGATTTGTTTCCAAAGTAACTCGCCTTTCTCCTGCTGTTTCCGTTTCTGTGTATATTGTAGAATTATTGACGAGAAATGGAATTAATTCTTTGAGATTCTAACCAAGTGCTTTCTTTCAAGGGATTTGGCTGTCCTCGACGTGTAAAATTAACGATGGTCTCTTATTTCTTCTTCTCTTGAAAAAGAATGAGATCAACCGATATTCGTCATTTCAAAATTGGCGCCCCTGTTAGCCGCGAGACTAACGTACATCACGTCAGATGGTTGAATTTTTAAAATAATTTCGTAATCGGAAATTTTTTCTTTTCATACGCAGAAAATTGTGAACAATTTTCACACGCTTGGAACGAACTTTTTTTTTATTTAACAATCTCGTCG
>NW_025110270.1:194294-214345 GCF_011392965.1 Frieseomelitta varia
AGAAGGTTATCTAACGATCTCGTCGATCGTTATAGCGTTGACAAAATAATTTCTTAATTGGAAGCTTTTTCTTTTCATACGCAGAAAATTGTGAACAATTTTCACGCGTTTGGAACGAATTTTTTTTGTTTTTTACTCGTCAAAGTACAAAGAAGGCACACGTCGAACTGACAATGAGTCAGGAACGCGACTTGAAATTGAAAGCCGCGCACAGAAAAACACCAATCGGGAAACCCCTCGACGCGTACGTCAAAACACGCGCGTCTTCGCGCTCGTAGGGGATCCGGGATTAAATCACCAACGTTGGACGTTGCACGGTCGGCCGGCGACGCGTGTAGAACAAAGTCGTTATGTCAAAAAGGGGCATCTTGACCTAGCCGGGGGATCCCGTGGCGCAGGGACACGACCGCCGCTGACAATCTTTGCGCAGGGAAGCGGTGAAACGAGAAGAGACGAGAACGGGGCAGCGAGAGAGAGAGAGAGAGAGAGAGAGAGAGAGAGAGAGAGGCGAAGGGACGCGCGGTAGGCACGGCGCGAATAAATAAAGCTATCTCGACTCGCGTTTATCATTCGCTATCCGAGCGGTCCTCGTAAATCTGCCGGCCATCCAGCCAGCCAGCCAGCCAGCCTTCCTACCAGCCCGCCTGTCTGCCCCCAGTCGATAAGAGCCGGCTACGGGGCAATATGTTGCATCTCACCCCTGGACTGCGCTTCATAGCACGAGTACAATTATGCTACAACCGCTTTTAACCTCTCCACAACCGCAACCGCCACGCAGCTGTCTTCTTCGCGCTCCCGACACGTACATACATAAATACATACATACATACATACATGCATACGTCGTCGTCGTTCACCTTCACGCTTCCAGCGCCTCCGCCTCCACTCCCCTTCGCGCGCGATAAATATCCCTTCGAGGTGGGTGACGTTCTCCGGATATTCGACGGGCCGGACGCAGATAACGAAATCGTACGCGCGTGTGCACGCGCACGTTAGAATTGTATCCTCTCCGGTTCCGACGGCTCGCGCGCCTCTACGTTTCAACCTCTTGCGCTGGAATGACGAGAGAATTTTTTTGCAACATTTCCTCAGTTTCAAGTATGTTTAGAGAAATGTGACCCAGGCAGAACGAACGATGAAGTTCGTTGTATCTTAATAATCTCTATCCTATTCGTACCGACGAGCACTTCAAAAGAAAAGAAAAGCGACGAATTATTGTATATACGGTTCGGTCACTCGTTATGGTCCGCAATCAGCTGCCAGGCGCAAGCGGTTAATTTTTCCGCTGAAGGTATTCGACGTGCGTCTAATCTCTCGGTGTACGATCGCAGGAAGGATCTCTGGTGTTATTTTTTTTTTTTCTTTTTTTTAAGAAAATAGAGATAGAGTAAAATGAAATGAAGCAGAACGAGATAACTTTTGTCATAAATTACGACGCGGATAAATACCGGTACATACGAGTGAGAAGTTAAGTCCCACTCTGTTGTCTGATGATTTGGTTAAGCGATAGTGATAATACCATTCCCGTGGTTTATGGCCCCCAATAAACTTGGGAAGTCTCGGTAAACGTTCAGAAAAATGTAATTATAGTAAAAGGAAAATATGGCCAAAGACCTTCTGGTGACAGAGGAGTTGTTTTTGACTGCTCAGTGTCTCCGAAGAATCCGAAAGATCGCGAGTTTCACAGAATCTAGCCGCCAACGATTTCTAACAGACACGAGAGAAAGCTGTGCCAGAAAGTGTCGAAAAATAAAGATTTTCATTCATTTATTCTGACATTCCGCCATTTACAAGCAATGCCTCGATATCTCGGAACGATATACCATTTATACAGACAAGGTATCGTTTTCATGTTTCTTCAATGGATGAAGTATTACCGCGTTCAATTCAATATAAATAATTCTCGAAACAGATCTGGCAGCACTGTCCATTTCTTTTAATTTTAATTCCCATCGGTAGTAGCACTGCGGTGCAAAACCTGCCTGAATCGGTACGACAGCTAATCATCTAAAAACTTTAATTCCTGTTGGAATTGCAATAATTATTGTTGCTGATGTAAAATATGCTCGTGCATCAATATCTAATCCTACAGTAAATATATGATGTGCTCGTACAATAAATCCTAAAAATCCAATTCCTAATATTGCATAAATTATTCTTAAATTTCTAAAAATTTCTTTTTTTCCTCTTTTATTTATAATAATTTGTGAGATTAATCCAAATCCTGGTAAAATTAAAATATAAACTTCTGGATGGCCAAAGAAATCAAAATAAATGTTGATATAAAATAGGATCTCCTCCTCCTATTGGATTAAAAAAAGATGTATTAAAATTACGATCAAATAATAATGTTGCAATAGCTCCTGCTGAAACTGGTAAAGATAAAATTAATAAAGTCACAGTAATTGAAATTGATCATGAGAATAAATTAATTTGATCATAATTTAATGAAAAATGGTGCAATAAGATCTCGAGAGTCTTCAATTGTGATTGGCAAGATCTATTCATACACGTACCTCTGCGCTATTTTAGTGTAGCTGCTTCCCTGCATTCCCTCGATTTATCTTCGTTTGCCGATCTCTCGATTTACATTCGACGATAAACGATTATCGCGCCGCGAAGTCGAGTTCCATCCGGTCCGGACATTATTTCGTCCGGTTGACGGGTAATTTACTTGAAAAGAAAAGAGAAAAAAAGAAAAAAAAAAAAAGAAAAAGAACATAAATATTCATACCAATATCCAGACGTGCAGATATTTCCTACGTCGTGGACGTGGCTTTGTGTTCGCGCGCTAGTAAATCAAAAGCTAGTTGGTCTACCGAGGCGCGAGCCACGTTGATCTTTTACTTGCGAATCGAGTATCCGTGCATTTGCATGCCGACCGAAACCGAATCCGAATAATCGGCGATAAATCGAATTGATTTAATGCGCTATCGTTCAACGGGAATGTTAAATCAATTTCTTCGCGCGTCCGCGCGCAATCGCTGACATTTAATGAATACGTTTCGTACGTGTGTTGCGGCACGTCAAAACTAATAAAACCGTTGCACAATCCTATAATCGCGTTAGTCATTGTGGGAACGCGGCGCTGATCATTATCTCTTCTTTGTCACCCCGGAGAGCATTTCCCTCCGCGTTGTTATTGTGCTCGATGCCGATTGCTCGTTAAACGGCCTCCCATGTTGTCCTGAGGAAATCGCGCGAGCGATTATGACACTCCGACGCTCTGCGAACACGCTGCGAACGTTCCGTTCGTGCAAATCGCGTTATCTGGCATCGGTTTCTCCCAGCGATGCAACAGTGTGACAAAGAATCTTCTTATTACGCGTAATAAGAAAATTGTCGTGAGTTTAACTAGGCGTGTTTGATTAACATTCCTTGTAAATGTGCGCGTGCAGCGCCTGGAAAATTTTCAACACAAAAATGGGAAACGTAGGTACAGTGACTCTTGTCAACAGTAGAACTATCAAAATGGTCAAAATGACCATTTGAATATTTTTGTTATATATTTTATAGATATGAAATCGTATATTTTTGAAGACTTGAATGATATTTTGTAAAATACACAAATAAAAACTTGCGTACATCTGACGTACTATAAAGATTTCTTTTTTCGATTATTTTAATGCCTCTGATGGCAAATTTTATGCTTTGGTCGTCGGTAATTCTAGTGTTAATATTCGGACATCATGCTGTTTAAATTATTGTTATGGACTTTTCGATTGTTTATAATAGCAAGTTTGAATTAATTTTTTCAATAATATATACCGGTACATTCGTTATAGTTTATAGTAGCGTAAGTTTCATTTATTTATTGCACATGCTTTTTCTAATATCAAACAATAAACTGAATTACGTCGAAATGTAGCGTAGCAAAAATATTCGGACATTTGAAGAACTATAATATTTGAACTTGAAAATTTTTTATGTAAACGATAATTAATATTTTGTTGGGTAACCCTTAAAGAGGCTGTAATGGTTCTTAAAGAGGCTGTAATAGTGAAAAGCATAATTGAATGCATACTTTAAGCTGTTACAACATCATGAGAGAAGATTACACGACAATCTTCTTTCATTTTAAAACACTGGAAAGCTTCTATTTTGACCCAGAATCAAAGTTTTTCCCCAAAGCGTTACTAAAAGCAAGAGCACGTTTGTCCTCGAAAACTGTAAAGATTTAGACATTTCTGAAGATATTATAAAAATTTTTTTCACGGTTTGATCCATCGCGGTCTTAAAGATTGAAATTTTCTCTTTGCAACGACTGCTTGAACCTTGTTTTCCTTTTCCCATTTTATTGAATCTTGAACGTCAGGGTGAAATGACGAAATGTTGGGATTTCTTGAACTTTTGTTATTTAATTCTAAATGTTCAAAGCTGTATGAATTAGCGAAAAATAAATCTTACAGCGAGTTTTAAGGGGTCGTTGAAACTTCAGTTAGGTCTTCAGGACCGCGATGGATTTAGTCGCGAACAAAATTTCTCAGTTTTCTTTACATACGTTTGAATTTTTACCATTTTTACCAAGAAAAGGACACTTTTCCATTTGCTACATGATGTTAAAATATCCTGGAAAAAAAATTCAAAATATATTGTTTCAAAATGGGATCAAGCATATTGTTATACGATTTCTTCTTGCGATGTTGTAACAATTTAAATGATCGATAATCTTCCATTTAAACTAATTGCGGCGTAACCTGACTTCGATAGTTTGTATTCTGCAAGAATAGCGATGATAATACAGTGACAGAATTCTCTTAGGAAAGTCAAAACATTCTAAATATCTTTATTATTTATTTATGCCACAATTTTACAAGTGTGTTCAATTTTGCTCATTAGTGTACGTGACTTGATCGACTAGAAAATTTTTTCCGTTATTTCAGAAGATACGAAAAGACTTTGTGACAAGAATTGTTACAATAATAGCATAATTACAAAATGAATATAATACTAAATATTTAGTATAAAGTAAATATAATATGGAAACAATGATTTTTTTTCGTAGATAGATTTTCGGAGATTTCAAAGTCACCTTTTAAATGGAATGATATATCTATTTTTTTAATTAATCGATGCACCTCGATGCTCTCTGTAAAAAAAAAAAGTATTAGCTCATATATCTATGTCGAAAAACTATTAGCTTATTTCAACTTTAATTTTATAAAAGCCACGCGTGAAAGACAAGGACAGAATGCTGCCCCTGCGATCCCTTGTTTTTCGTACGATAGATTTTACAAGGTTAAGGTAAAAATATCTCCTAAATTAACACTTTCTCGACATACGTGAATCGACACTCCTTTTTATATAAAAAATGTCGAGACGCATTGATTCATGGCGCAAAAGATATATCATTCCATTGCAAAAAAAAATGGAAATGAGTTTGAAATGACTGAGCTGAACGACTTTTTGTTACAAAGTCTATTTCTTCAAGAATGGAAGTATTCAAGATGATCGAGTTACTATGTGGTTCACCCTGTATACTACATTCAGAACGATCGTAAAGATATTGTGACTTTGGCTTAACAAAATTATTTACTGCCAATAAAAAAAAAAGTGAACGAGATACGATAATAAATACGTCGTAATAAACTCGATAGCATTAATTCAATTGCAATTTACGACGTGATGATACTGCGAATAATATAAAGTATTGTTAATTGGATATATTTGTTTCTTCCACGTTCCAAGATTACTCGTAGGAGTATCGATAAATTACATAGTGATAAGTCGAAAAATTCCGTCAAAAGGTCATCTTGACCGTAACATAAATCATTCATGTGTGTCATGAATTGATTTTTGATTATTATTCATGGATTATAAAAAAATTTCGCTGAGAACACTTTAATTATCGAGGGTACGTAAGTAATGCAGTTGTCTTCCATCTTTAATTACAAACGAGTAAATCACAAAAAGAACTGACATAAATCTTTCTTTGTATCTCCATTAGTGTCGTGTCATATTTGGTGCTTAGTGATCGATAACACCAGTTGTGGCTTTTCAAGTTGCAGCGTTAACTTTATTCTTTTGCAAAAAAGAAAAAAAAAAAAACAATCATTCTTCTTGAACTAGAAAGATACATTGTCGACTGTGTTTACGATGTTCTCTTCTTCGTTTATAATTATCAACGCATCCTATGAAAATGAAAAGAACGAGAGAAGCAAAAATCGAGAGTTAATAAAATCAGGAGAAATCGGTACGCAAAATAGCTGTATCGCGAGGAAACGTAGAGGAAAACAGAGACGTGCTTCCTGCAATCGGAAAATCTCCGACGCATGCATTTGAAGCTTTTAGGAAATTGCATCGCGAGCGAGCTTTCCGTCGTAGTTCAATATTTTTTTTTTCTTTTCTCTTCGTCGCGTGTCATTTACTCGGCCGTTCGCTCGTTACCTGTAATTGCTGCGTGCTGCTGTTGCTTGCCGCGCGTATTATAATGCCCCGCGAGAAAACTCTGTTGGCCTCCGCAGCGCAAAACGCAGAGCTCGATTTTCGCAAAAACCCGCGGTTTCGTTGGTAATAAACCGGCAATTACGTCCTACGTCCTCGCGGATAATATGCGCGCCACGTACAGAGTGGGGAAAAAAGTTCTACACCTTCGTCCACGGAGATGTGTGGAAAATTGACCTTGACCTTGAATTTTAAGGTCAAGAAATTTTTTTACTTACATTGCATTCTATTCATTACTAAGGGACTTAATAAAACTTTCTCAAGGGACTTAATAACTCTTTTGAAAAATGGCAAAAAAGTTTCTTAATTATTTAATGTGGATGTGTGCGTGCTAACAGCGACTTTATGGTTCAAATGTAATTTTTTTTTTTATATTAATATTTAATATTATAAGTAATATTTCGTATATAATATTATTATATTATATTATATTATATTATATTATACTTTATACAGTTATATAATATTACTATACTGTATTATATATGTTTTATAAAATAGTAATAATAATAATTATATTATAAATATACTGTAGCATATAGTTTAAATTTTATTAATATTTTACATTACATAATATTATTATACTACATTATACATACTATTCCACATTGTATTTAATATTATAATATATTGCAATATATTATAATGTAATATATAGTATATTATTATATTACATTATATTATACTTTATACAGTTATATAATATTACTATACTGTATTATATATGTTTTATAAAATAGTAATAATAATAATTATATCGTAAATATACTGTAGCATATACTTTAAATTTTACATTATATAATATTATTATACTACATTATACATACTATTCCACATTGTATTTAATATTACAATATATTGCAATATATTACAATGTAATATATAGTATATTATTATATTACATTATACTTTATACAGTTATATAATATTACTATACTGTTTTATAAAATAGTAATAATAATAATTATATCGTAAATATACTGTAGCATATACTTCAAATTTTATTAATATTACATTACATAATATTATTATACTACATATTATTATACTACTGTAGCATATACCTTAAATTTTATTAATTTACATTACATAATATTATTATACTACATTATATATACTATTTCACATTATATTTAATATTGTAATATATTGCAATATCTTATATTATAATATTTATAGAGTAACCAACGCTTTTTGAAACGGCATTTCGAGAATGTTACCATCCTCCGTTCGAAGGAGAGATTGATAGGTTAATTGAGGAAGTTAAGTTTTCGCAATCTATGCCGCGCGAGAGCCGAACGAGCCGAAAGTTTATAACGGCGTTAAGTAATTGCGGTAGGCGGAGTGCGAACGCTCGGGGCCCGTTAGCGTAAAATATCAATTCATTTATCCGTCGTTCGGCACGGCGCGGCGCCATTGCTCACCGCAGCAAACGGGGCTTCTCCCCCTTACACGAGAGTATAATTGCACGTAGACGTGCAAAGTGGCGTGAGCTGCGGGCCAAAGACAATCAAGATTATTATTATACCGCGTGCAACACATGTGCCTCCGTTTCTCAGTAATAATGCCCGGTAATGGTCGTGGTAATGATAACGATAATGAACCATGGACCGTTTCTCTGCCGTTGCAATGCACGCCGATGTGGAAACGGCTAACAACATCGGGGCCAGGCTGCCCGATCGTTGGAAATAATTATCAATGCGCCACGGTTCACTTTTCGCTCGGCACGGCCCCGATATCGATCTATGTAAAACAGGTTTGGTATTAATCGATTAGGTGTACCTCGCCCGATCTATCTCTCCTTTGTAAATGAGAGAAAGAGAAACTCGATCGACGTGACGTGCACGATCGCGTTCGCTACTTCTTCGACTAATGGCCGATGAAAATTCAATTTCTCGTTCGCGCGTTCATAAACCACCGAGTCAGATCGGTAATATTCTTCAGGATGATTTTTCACAATTTTTTTTCCATATATACTTACACCACATCTTGTGCGATTAAAAATTGATTTTTAATCTCTCGCGCAATATTTTCTCAGTGTTTAAGTATGTTTAAGTATAATTAAGTTGGCAAAGCAAATAATAAATTTATTACTTCTCGATGAATTCTATCCAGTGATATCATAACGACGAGTTCAAGAAAGAAAGCGACGAATTATTGTATACGGTTCGGTCACTCGTTATGGTCCGCAATCAGTGGTTAACCTCTTGCCACGCACGTCGAGAATTTTTTTTGTCCCAAAATCGCAATATTTTTAAGTATATTTAAGTATGATTAAGTAGGCAAAGCAAATAATAAATTTATTACTTCTCAATAATTTCTATCCAATGATGTCATATCGACGAATTATTGTATACGGTTTGGTCATTCGTTATGGTCCGCAATCAGTGGTTAACCTCTTGCCACGCACGTCGAGAATTTTTTTTGTCCCAAAATCGCAATATTTTTAAGTATATTTAAGTATGATTAAGTAGGCAAAGCAAATAATAAATTTATTACTTCTCAATAATTTCTATCCAGTGATATCATGTCGACGAATTATTGTCGACAATATACGGTTTGGTCACTCGTTATGGTCCGCAATCAGTTGCCAGCGCACGTAGTTGAAGCGTATGTACGTATGCGGAGATAAAAGACAGAGAAATTATTATTATACAATATGAACACACGGAGCAATAATTTGAAATACCTACCTACTTCGATTTCTTCAAATCTCGTTGTAGAAACTTGTAGATGGTTTCATGCTTTAGTTTCCCCTTGTAACTAATATTAAACATAATAAATTAATGAATAAATGAAATCGCAAGAATCACAAGAGTCATACATCACAGATCGAAAAGGACTGGATGATGATGCAAATCGAACGGGAGGAAGAGAAATTACAAATCAATTGCCTCGATTGAAAAGAAGCGAGTCAATTCGGCGTTTAATAAGATTCACGAAGCTCGATAGCAAACGATCGTTCGAGGAATCGATCGATTGCGAAACAATGTGGAGTGTTTGGTGTTTCAACGAGATTATTGCCCACGCAATAGGATGCTTTACGTTTCGGATGGGGAAACAACAGAAAGAGCCACGCGGGTAGAAAGTTGCAGGAAGACGCGCGATCTGAGCGTAATTGTTCACAGCTACTAATAATTAATGGGCCCGGGGCCGATTAGATAAAATTGAAACGAATATCATAAATACGCCGGTGTTATTCCTCGCAGCCGTGAGGCACGATGTGCCTTATCGACTTTCTACTCGTAACTCAAGCGAGCGGAGCGCATAAATATCCGCCAACAATCAACAATGTGTACCGATTCGAAGGTGCGCTCGAAGCAAGTACGAAAGTTATCCATTGCACACGCGCCGTGTGCGTTTCTCGTTCAATTAAGAGATTTATACTTTGAGCGGCAAACAGCTGTTCCGCGCAATTAAAATGCCATTCGGCGATCGTTTTGTTTCGTTCGTATAAATCTTCTCTCCCGTTGGGTGGATAAATTCTTAAATCGTTCAACTTCCGCCGGTTGCACGTTAACGCCGACTGTGAGTGAAATATTTGAGCTGAGAATTTTTCGACTTTTTGTATCGTCACGTGGGTGTCTAGCGGAAAGAAATGAAAAATGTGCATATATGTATGTGGGAACGGAGTCATTTCGCAGGAGAGAATTGGGTTTTAATTGGGAATTAAGAGTAATAATCGAGATTTCCTTTTCCTTCGTGAGTGTTCTTCTTACTGAATATGTACAAGCCTTTTTAATTGACTTGTAAAATTATTCGCGACGTGGATTTAGTTTAATTCTCATTTCCACTGAATAGTTACGAAGCTTATTGAACTTTTCAGTATTTTGCTTCAAACAAATTAATGAGGTAGATACATATAGATATTAAATTAGACTTTTAGATCAGATATTAAATATATAACAAACGAATAGCTATACTATTAATTCAAAGTGAATATTACTTGTATTACATTATATTACTTATATATCCAAAGTCTGAAATATTACTATTAGTCCAAAGACTAATAAAAATCTTGGACATTTTTCTTGAAAACAATCGAACCTATTTCTTCATCAATATTTAAAGACACGCACAGTATCTCTCGACCATAAAATTACATTTAACAAGAACTAGGTAGAATGTCTAGTATAAAACTGTTTCTTGTACATTCTCGTACATACGTACATATCAATATCATGCAGACAGATGATTTCAGAACTTTCTTCAGTCCATTGCACGTCCGCGAGGCGAATAAGTCGTAAAACAACAGATTAAGCAGAGCGTACGTACCTGTAATAAAAGCGAAACGACGACGAGCGTCGTGTCAAACGTTGAAAAACAGGCTCGTCGCGGATCGCGTGAGTTCACAGACGGTGTGAGCAAACGACTTGTAAATAATTACGACGAAATAACCGGTTGGGAAGGGGGTGTGCGCAACGTGTCAGTGCGGGGTGTGCGGGCGAATTTTCACTTCTTTTCGTGCCGTTTTAACGAAAATCGCGCCATCGGTGGTGCCGTTGGTGCACGCCAAGATCGTAGCCACCTCTGGCAAAAAGAGCTGACGATGAGAACGAAGGTAACAGCTTGTATAAATTTGAAGGTGTGTGTATACCGGGGACGGTAACCATTTTCTGCGGAAGCAGCCTTTCTTTGAAACGATCCTCATAAGCTCGACGTAAAATAACTCCATTTTCACGGTGCCATTGCGATGCTTAGCACCTGGAGTGGAAGTCACGCGCTAAAGCGCGGCAGTTTCTCTCACCCCCACCCGCTTGAAAAATACGCACACGGACGGCCACGCTCCGCGTTTATGGAAATGTGTTTGGCTTATCTCATATACGCTCTAAACAAACTGAAAAGTTTCGGTGTTTCGGCTTTTTCGCTTGCTCGCCCGGCGAGAAATTTCCCGTGGCGAATACGGAACGTTTATACGGCGACCGTCCGTTAGACCGGCCAATTTACACAATAAAAGGGGTTGCGTTCCCGTTTTCATTGGCCGAGTTCGTTGCGGCATCGCAACAACTTTCTAACTGATAACGAAGTACACACGTACATGGAAATGGCAAGCTGTTTAGCGTATTGCCTGGCAATTACGCTGTTATCTGCCCGACGAACGTTTCAACGTTCATCTTCGGCCGGTTTTTATTTTTCTTTTTCTTCGTTCTTTTTTTTTTTCTTCCTTTTTTTTCCCCCTCCGTAACATTACGATGACGCGAGGTGATTGACGCAAGTTGCATTTTTCCTCGGTTAATGTTATGTTATTACAGTTTAAGAGATGCAGATGTATGCATATTCGACGTTCTCGGAAAGATCAATTTAAATGTTATGATATTTTATGTGCATGTACGTTACATATTTATGAAGCGTTGGACTTCAGTTTTATTTCCAACCGCGTTTCACCTAGATGAAACTTGCTCCGCTCGTAAAACGAGTGCTTAGAGCCAGCCCCCCCCCCCCCCCCCGTGTGATACTGCCGCGAAATTTTCCATACGTTTCTCTTCCTGTTTACTATTTAATTGCGCTTGGAATTTTTACATTAGCACATAAAGCAAGAATAATTAAATTAAATTTGAACGTTGTTCGTGTTATGCACTTAATAACGCAATAAATATAAATATAATGCGAGACCATACAGGGTAATTCCCGGAAGAGGTGGCCGATTATTTTTAACATATTTAAACATCGATATCCATGTTATGTCCAATCTCACCCGAATTATCTTGCATGAAAGTTGTTTAATTTCATATAAAAATCAACACTTTGGTATTCTCTTCTCCATCCCAAAAAGAACCAAGTGATCTCTGATCAATCGTGACTTTCGCGACTACGCATAGTAGTACTGGCGACGAGAAGGATCGCCGATTGGGAGAGAAAAACATCGGAGACGAAAAGGATGAGAGCCACTGATCTTTCACGGGTTCTTTCGCAGCGAGCAAATGAAAAGTTAAGAAGGCGCGCGCGGTGCCTTGTCGTACAGCTTCGCCTGGCATAATGATTAGCAGGGGACCCGACGTGGATACGCACGTAGGCCAACACACAGGCACGCACGTCCGACGAGAGGAAGATCGACGAAGACGTGTTCAGTTGGTCGGGAAAGAGACGACGCAACGTGGAACACGATCGGAAAACGACAGGGGAAGTCGGACAGCCAAAGAGAGAGAGGGAGAGAAACTAAACGGCCAACAGAGTTAAATCTATACGCTGCTGTGCAAGGAAGATAAAGATGGAAAAGAGAGAAAAGGAAAAGGACACGCGATACGATAGGGATGGGATCAAGTCCAATACGTACGTGCCGAGTATGAATCAAGTTCGATGTTTAAGTTTCGTTTCGTGGATCTCGAATGCTCTGAGCATACGTACTTGCAGTATGTTCGTTTCGTATAAGCCGGTTTGCGTTTATACCGATGGCGATGCATACTTTTCAACCCGCGACTTTCAAATCGTTTCAAGGCCTGGGCTGAAAGAACATTTATTTAATTGTTTCTCAATATTTAAATGTTTCTCTCAATAATCAAATATTTCTCCCCTTTGTGAATTGTCCCAGGTTGAATTGCACTAGAAAGGAATTTTTTTTAAATGAAAACAAAAGATAAAGAGAAACAGAATATAATGAAATAACAAAGGAGCGAGAATTCAAGCGCGAGAAGCGCATGCGCGTGGGACGCGTGCGCGTCAGGCAACTGCGCATCGGGCGCATGCGCGTTGAACAAGCGCGCGTCGTGCGCGTGCGCGCTGGCTCGACGCGAATATTTGAAAGCCACGCTACTTACAAAGGAGTGGAGAATCGAGAAACGGACTGAGACTCGAACGTAACTTGCGAGATGCTCGATCCCATCTCTAACCGGTACGTATGGAAAAGAGAGAGCTGGTCGAACGAATGAGAGAGGAGGAAGGAGACAGGGTGAAAGTGGAAGAGCGACGCGCGAAGAGCGAAAGAAAAGGAAGATAAAGAGGGAGAGACAGATTCGCCTATCCTGTGCGCCTGTCCCGTTTGTCCGTGCACTGTCGGCGGCATGCTTCATGTCGACCTGACAGCTCGTATCTACATTCTGCCCGCGAGAATCTTTATAAGCGTTCGTGGGCGAGTGACGAGCTCGATGACTGGCGGGCGTGACGCCTGCTGCCTTGCCTGACTCTGCTTGACTGCCTTCCTTCGTACCTCGTTACGACGTGCCACGGGGGCCTGACACGAAGGGCACGGGGTAAGGAGTTACGATGCCTAGCTATTGCACGGGACAAGCTTTCGATCTGACAGTCATGAATTTCCGTCGGCTTTCATCGTCCTTTCCGTCAGCTCTCTGTTAGGAACTGCTCCGCTGTACCTTGATCGGCTTGTTCTACACGCTCATTTGTTCCAACTCACCCTTGTCCTCATCCACCACGCGATCTACCCAATCCTCTTCACCCCAGACCAATCCTCTTCCTCCTCCCACCCTTTCCATACACGTCCCATCGTATGTAGGTATCCCGCTACTCGCGCGCGTCTATTTTAATTAGCCGCGTTAATACCGGATCCTCTTGACATCGAATTTCCTCTGTCGTTTTCTCGTGGCGGCGACATTAACCATGTGTCGTTAAATCATCGTCGAAAACACTTTTACAAACAATCGAAGGATCGGATACGTTGGCACGTTGGAACCTTTTTGACACTGGAGCTACGTGCCGACGACTAAAGTGAAAGCAAAATTCGTAGATTAGGAAACATTCGACGAGCTTTCGCGCGTGTGTTTCACGGGAAGGTAGAAAGTGAGATACATTAATATAGTGAGAAGTTGTTTCAACCTTTTTAATTCTATCCGCTTATCGCACGTGCAGTAAATGCAATTTACAAGGCTTGCAATAAATCAAGCAATATTTTACGACGTTGTAAAGCCGATAATGGCCGTGTCAACTAATAACACTAATAAATAGCAAATTTACGCGAATGTTTTTAACGCACTTAAACATTGATACCAGTTATAAATAATGTATGCAGCGTAATGTATGCTTTTTCCTTGTTCGCTATTAGCAGCTGTCACGCGGACAATGCGAATGGCGCTGAATAAGGAATTATTCTGCTTAGGCAGTTCAGTCATGGTCTTCAACAGATTTTCATTATGCTCGTGATGTTAATTCTTCACAACAGGAACCAGGATAGTGTCAGCAATCTCATTGAACGTAAATGTTCCTTAAGTAGATACACGCTGTGCGCTCTACGAGCGAGAATACAGAGTGCCTTATTCCTACTAATTTCGATTGCCCTTGAAAACGAAAATCTTCTTAGAAAAATACCAAGGAAACGTAAAGATGTTTTATCTCGGAAAAAAAAGTTTCTTTTTAAATTTAAATTAAAATTTTTCAATTTTTAAGAATTCAAAAGAACTAAATTTCTCACGCTGTAATATTTATATATAATATAATGTAATATATATAATATTTATATATTTATATATATAATATTTATATATTTATATATAATATTTATATATTTATATATATAATATTTATATATTTATATATTTATATATATATATATTTATATTTATATACATTTATATATTTATTTTTTTATATTTTTATATATTTGTATATATATATATTTTTATTAATATAGTATTTAATCGTGTGACAATGTCTCTCATTTTTTAAATAACCTCCGATCAGACTGGTCTGGTCCTTTGTATCGATATTGAAACTCCTCGTTTCAATTGGATTATTAGGCCGTTAAATTATTTCCTTGTTAAAGAGTTAATTTTTCACTATTGATTTCTCGGTTATTTTGCACTCGAAGCGTGATTCGCTGGGTCATTGATTTTCAATAGCGGTTTTCTCAAAGGTTCCAGCACGCGTGAGGTTCTAAAGAGAGAGAAAGTTGGAAAAACCGATCCGGATCGGGGGAATCATGAAAGTTAATCCACTATAAATCTCTGGCCACCGAGCTGAAAAGATTTGTCTTTTATCAAGTTGGAATCGAGGCCTCACGGATTTGTAACGGACGGTTAACTGAACCGTTTATCTCACGCTAACACGTGTGACACGAGCACATTGTACGTTTCGGCTGAATGGGAGTTTTACTGGAATCCGAACTTATTTACGAACCATTGTAACGTTACAGAACGTGACTTCACTTCCGCGCCAGAAACAGAACTGCGTGAAATTCATGTTGCCACAACGCATTATGATAATCGACTTGGTCTCTTTCTTCTTCTTCTTCTTTTTTTTTTTTTTAGAACAAATAGAGTTTCAACGTCCACTCCATTGTCTCGCTTTGATTATTCTCCGGGATCTTCAAAATTGTTCGCGCGACTCTTGTTTGCCGACTTTAGAACATTCAACTACGTTCTTTCAAATTCTTCGAGAAATAAAACTCATAAACATTGGAAAAGTTACATTTTTTTCTGAATTTAATTATTAAAATCAAATATTTCATTATAACAACAAATAAATATATAATAATTTAATTACCAAATAGGTATGATTATCGCGACATAATATCGAATCATAATCGATAAAATTGATTTAATTTTCGCCTATATTTCCTGGTAATTCCAGATTCATCTTAAAAAATAGTTTCTTCGAAATAAAAGTTTCGCGATTCGTAATTTATTACCGCCGGTTCTTTATTTGATGGTTGAAACTGGTTTCTACGATACAAGTAGCCAACGGTCTCGTCAAGTTCGTGCAACTTTATAATTGGGAAGCGGACATAATACGCTTGGCAATACGTTTACTGAACATTCGTGAGAATTGGAACCCGTTTCGTTCGAAACGGGAACGTCAAAGGGAAGTCCTTGTGCATTAACATTCTACGGTGTGTCTTTGAACTATTAAGAGAAGCCAAAAACCAGCTCCCGAGGCTTCTGATGCATTATTCCGTTAAGTGGTTGTCACAAATTCGACCTTAATTGTGGGGATGACAAATGGCACGCCTGTGTTCGGCTTGTTTTGTGTCTTCTTGGACGTCAGCGACATTACAAAGCGTTCCGCAACGTTGCCAACGGACGTTCTATATTTGACGACTAGAAAAGAGACTTAATTAAGAGAGACACGGTAGCGCACCTGCGATTTTTATACCTGTCCATTTCCTACGTCCGATGGTTATCAATATATTTTGTCAATCCATTTTCTTTTATTCATTTTATTCGTTTTTTTTTTTTTTTTAATACAGCGAACTGCATGATTTGCTTCACGTCAGTGTAGATAATACGACTTTGGCTATCAAATTTTTGAGTATCTAATTTTAAAACAGTTAGAGTTGAAAATATGAATGAAAGGAGCAAATTTAGAAAGTCACATTAATTTCAGAATATGATTCAGAATTTGTGAATATATTCCTCTTATAAGTATATACTGTTGTGAGACAGACTTCGTCAATTAAATATTTAAATCCTTAAAAATTGAACTCTGTAATTGAAACAAGGTCAAATGTAACATTTAATTTAAGTATTCGAGATTCCTTGAACAATTTTATTTTTAAGATTTTCACACAGTGAATTTATATATATATATATATATATATATATATATATATATATATAAATTAATGCATATGATAAATTATTAACACATATCATGTTAAACTTAACCATATCTTAACCATATTAAAAAAAAAACCCACAGTCCTTTCACGTTTCATCTTTACTTCTCGTACAAGATTTTATTTCAACCACTTGCGCTGGCAATTGATTGCGGACCATAACGAGTGACCGTATATAAACCGTATACAACTCGTCGCTTTCATCTTGAACTCGTCGGTATATCACTGGATAGAAATGATTGAGAAGTAATAAATTTATTATTTGCTTTGCCTACTTAATTATACTTAAATATACTTAAAACTGAGAGAATATTGCAATTTTGGGACAAAAAAATTCTCGACGTGCGTGGCAAGAGGTCAACCACTTGCACTGGCAACTGATTGCGGACCATAACGAGTGACCAAACCGTATACAATAATTCGTCGCTTACTTTTTGTACTCGTCGGTATGACATCACTGGATAGAAATTATTAAGAAGTAATAAATTTATTATTTGCTTTGCCTACTTAATTATACTTAAATATACTTAAAATTGAGAAAATATTGCAATTTTGTGACAAAAGATTCTCGACGTGGCACGTTATTTCGGCGCAAGAGGTTAACCACTGATTGCGGACCATAACGAGTGACCAAACCGTACACAATAATTCGTCGCTTTCTTTTTTGTACTCGTCGATATGATATCACTGGATCGAAATGATCGAGAAGTAATAAATTTATTATTTCTTCTGCTATTATTTATTCTACTATTTTGTTTTACTTTAAATATACTTAAAACCGAGAGAATATTACAATTTTGGAACAAAGAATTCTCAACGTGCGTGGCAAGAGGTTGATTCTTTAAAATTCAATTGCCATCGAACCGTTGGCCCACAGTGGAGCTCACGATTAATTTTGAAATTAGAAAAGGAACGGAAAACGCTGGAACGGACGCAATTCACGGTGATTCGTCTTTGTTGTCGGGCAAACGGTGGTGGCGAGATGAATTTTCAAAATTCCAGAGACTTTGACACTCCGCGGCAGCGGAAACAGGCTGCAACTGAGAAGAGAGCGCGAGCGTTTAGGCGTGCAACCGAGTTGAAATTAAGTTAGAAAACACGCCTAAGTGCGGGGTAGACACACGGAAGATCAAAGGGACCGCGTGAGTGACGGAAACCAGCTGGTAGACGATGTTCTCGACTCTCAACCAGATTTATACACCCATTTTCATCCTTCCTGATGCTTCTCAAAGCACCCAGTTTTTCTGGCTTCTATCTTCCTCTTTATTACAGCTTATTTAGCGGCATTAAGATCGCCCCTTCCTTTTGTTTTCTCTTTCTTTTTTTGCCGAGCCTCTTGTAAAGCTAGTAGACAAAGATGTAGGTATAGTAAAAAGTAATTGCTTTTGACTGTTAGGAAAGAAGAATGCGTATTATTTACTTTACTAAAAGAAAAAGGAGAAATAAAATTTGATTGAACTTGATTTCTATACTCGCCATTTTTTTGCTCCGATAGTGATTTTCATGAGGGATCTGCACGTTCCATTAATAATTTATAAAATCTGATTTTTACTCTGTATGAAGATTGTGAATTTGTAAAAGATGAGGAGACAGAATATGGAAATGTAAAGAAATAGGTGTATTTAAATGTATTATAATTCATTTTTTAGCGGTCACTGTCGCGTCACTGGTTGCCACAGTGTAGTGATTAATGATTTAATGAGTAAGGCTACACTGAGAGAAATCAGATAATCAGCCATTCGTACAAAAAATTTAGATTTAGAAGCATGAAGATTGAAAATTATATGATTACTAAGCGACTACTTGGCAATGTGATTGCTATGCGATTACTCGGTATAATGCACTAAGAAAACCTTGATTGCGATAGTCAAAATATATCAAATCTGGTGAACGAGGGATGTTATAAACGTTTTCTCGAGAATTTCACTATTTTATCTGTAATCTATTAACTTGAGTCGAACTTAGATAAAATACTCAACACGTTGACACTTCACCAATTTTATATTACAATTCGGCACGTGTATAACTTTAATTAACACTAATTAAACGTAATTTAACAAATTAAACATAGATTAACATTAATTTATAATAATTTAACAAATTGAGCACAAACGAAAATTAATTTAACAAGTTAAACATAATTTAACAAATTAAACATAAATTAACATTAATTTACAATGATTTAACGAATTAAGCATAAACGAAAATTAATTTAACAAGTTAAACATAAATTAACAAATTAAACATAAATTAATATTAATTTATAATAATTTAACAAATTAAACATAAATTAACATTAATTTATAATAATTTAGCAAATCAAGCATAAATTAACATTAATTTATAATAATTTAACAAATTAAGCATAAACGAAAATTAGTTTATCAAATTAAACATAATTTAACAAATATCTCCTCGTAGGAAATTTATTACTCGAGATTCGTTGAGAAACTGAGGAAGGAGCAGGTTGTTGGAAGCATCGGCAACAACAGCGCGAACACTTCGTACGAGAGTTGCGAGCGAATAATTAAAAAAGAAGAAAGAAAAAATGGAAGAAAGAGAAAAAATGTCATTCGGGCCAGGCATAAGTGAATCATACCGTGTGTCGTTAGTACTGTAACTACCACGCGAGATGCGTGTATAGACGGTTGTTTAGGATTGCAACACACAGAGATAACCACCGGTATGAGATACATAATGCAGCAGGTATTGTGAACCATACCACGCCCTCCTGCATACAATACGCTCTACCGATGCATTCTATTGTTGTCTTTCGGAATAAACTCAGCCAGCCACCACCTCCCCGAGGCTCTATATTATCTTCATGCACGTAATACATATTGCATTCACGAGCCTCGTTTAGCCTGCCACTTTACTTGGTATGTTTGACAGAGGAGTTTTCGAAATGACTGTGTTAACTTCGTTCTGGCGTACTCTTTCAAACCGCGCCGCTATAAATACCACCTTGGAAAATATTTTTAGAACGCATCGCGTGCATAGAAAATTCTCTTTCGACATGGATGGATTGTATATCCTTCTTTGAACTGCCACACGGGTTGTTACGTTTCGTTTTTTCTCTCTCTCTTTTTTTTTTTTTTTTTAGAAG